>NW_005054323.1:2733542-2740990 GCF_000277835.1 Geospiza fortis
CGCAGCATCACCAACAATTCACACGCAGCTCGTGTCCCCCGCAGGCACACACACACCCCTGCTCTGCAAAGCGACTCCCGCCTCTAGGGAGCTGCCACCATCCGTGCGCTGCTGTCTCCAGTGAAACATCCGCGGCATCCGTCTGGCTGCAGGTACTGCCCAGTGACACAAGGTGATAGCAGGGCTTGGCAGAGCTGCTGAAGGTGCTGGGGTCATCCTCTCACTGTTGGCATCCTCTCGTCAGTCCAAGGGTGTGCTTTATTTCCCTGAATGGGAATTGTCCCTCTCCCTGCAATAAGCTGGGGTCATTTATTCATGCTTGCACAGTAGACAATATCAACCTATCCATGTAGGCGTATGTATGCACGCATGCTTTTGTGTGTGTGTGTGTGTGTGTGTGTGTGTGTGTGTGTATTTATGTATTTATCTCTTCAGAAAGTTTGTACAATTTAGAATCAGGATCATTTAGGTTGGGGAAAACCCTTTAGATCACCAAGTCCAACCAGTGAGTGCAACTGCCATGTTGACCACTAACCCATGTCTCCCTAACTGCCAGATCTACTCCGCTTTTAAATTTCTCCAGGGATGGTGACTCAGCCACTTTGTGGGGCAGACTGTTCCAGTGCCTGACAACCCTTGCAGTGAAGAAGTTTTCCTAATACTCAGTCTTAATCTCCCATGGCACAACTTGAGATAATTTCCTCTTGTCCTGCTGCTTATTATGTGGGAGACTGACCCCACCGCACTACAGCCTTCTGTCAGGCAGTTGTAGAGAGCCATAAGGTCTCCCCTGAGCCTCCTCTTCAGACTGAAAAATCCCAGTACCTGGTATTTATTACTGGCGAGAAAGGAGAGTTCCTGGAAGTAATTTATGTACCTGATACCTTGAAAAAGCCAGTTTACAATAGCTTGGGAAAATTTTAAGTGATGTATGGAATAAAAAATTACAGAGTTCTGCAAAGAAAAACCACAACTTTTAAGACAGTTACTAGATTAGTAATGAAGATTCAGTAATAAAACAGATACTGCTGTATGTTCATTTTTACTCAGTAGCAAAGAAGTGAAAGGCAGTACAACCCAGAAAAAAAAATCTAGTCATAAATCATCAGAACTCAAGGGTAGGGACTACAACAGTTAAAGGGAAGTTTAAATACCAAAGGATGAGGTAGCACCAAAAAGACAGATACTTTTAAGTACATTAGAATAATATTAGCAATGCCATAGGTCCTTCTTGGTTTTATCCAAATGGTAAAACATAAATACGAAGAAATTAGGAAGCAGGCATTCCATATGCCTATGTCTGGTATATGTCTGAAGGGAATATAGCAAGGTGGTGTCAAGGAAGTGTGATTAAATACTTTCTAATCCATTTGTCACTAAGGATAATTGTGAAAATTATTGAGTAGAAATTAAAACAGGCCTAGATAGCCTGCAGCCAAAAATTCAAAAAAGCTATTGTTTCATTTAATGTAAAATTTTAATAAATCAGGAACTCCAAGAGAAACTCCAGAAGTGTGGAACCAGGGTGCTGTTGTGCTACAATGAGATGTAGTTTAACTAATTAAACAGTGCCAACAATGAGCATAAGTAAACATCCTGATAAATTTTCAAAAATATTTGCTTGAATGTTTACTGAGTGCTTTATGATAAACTGAACAACAGTGATTATACTCAAGCTTCCTGTTCCAGCTCTGTCATGTTTGTGATGTGATCCTGTGGAATTGCTCTCCTGCTTTCTATGTACAGTCAGTGGAGTTCATGGAGTAAAACCAGTCCAGCCAAACAGACTGTTGTGGAAGGTAATGCAGTTATTTTTGGTGAAGTTTAGACTACGGAAAAGAAACTATAAAAATGCAAAACTTCATTATATTTGCCAGCAGAAAAAACATGTATTATTCCCCAGACAATATTTAATCCAATCTGTTTCTAAGCTCCTCTGAACCTGCTGTTACTAATATATTTTTACAGGCTTTATAAAATACTTAAATCTCATAGAAGACTGCTGCTAGGGCATCACTGTAACAGGAGATGGTGGGTTTAAACTCTCTGCAGATACAGAACCATTTATGCAACATTAATCTTAATTAGTGATTTTAATAATAAAATGATGGAACTCTTTCCTCATACCTCAGGATTGCAGACTTATAATTATTGTGTAATAAACTGCTTTGTTCCCCAACACCATAAATCTTTACAAAACAAAACATTAGTAAATATTAACATCAGCATGCACATGTGGATTTACTTGGGAAAATTATCCTATGTGACCAAACATTTAGGATTTCTGAGAGGTCCTGGACTTATCCTCTCACAAGAATGATTATATGAAAAATGCTTCCTCATTTGGTCATCCATAATGTCTTTTTTACTTCTCTCAGGAGAGATAAGCTACACCAGCAGTTTTATTTTGCTCTCATAATTTCTTGTTTGTTTGCAGCATTAGGATAGTGGATAACTTCACATTGCCAGATGAGATTAACCTACCATGAATTAGATCAGCAAAATCTGGCCATGATAAGTCTCAGACATCTGGTAGAAAGAAGCTTAAGCTGCTGCTTGTTGTTTTCAAATATTCCTACTGCAAGGACAAGTTTTGCCTTTGAGAATTAGACTGCCTTGTGATTTTTATACAATTCATTATTCAGATTCTAAGTGCTACTTTAATTCATATCCTTTAAACCAGGTATTTCTGTTGAAGGGTAAGAATATGTTAAATAGTGTGCATTTGGAAGGTGATTGAATCTGGGATATTTTTCACTGCACCAGTATTTGGGGTCATTGAACCTGTCAAACTAGTTTGGGCCAGTAAGAAAGTTTCACTGAATCTGTTCCTTTTAAAGAGTACAGCTACTGTGAGTTACTAAGCAATGACATGCACAAAGTACACAAAGAGTGAAAGAAAATTAAAAAGTCAGCTGAAGTAAAACTTCATCAAAGTGTAAAATAGCAAAACAATAGAATAGCAAAACAAATAGAAATTAAACCACCACCCTAAAGAGAAAGCCGCACATGGTGTTAAAGCAAAATTAAGTTTATTTTGATCTCCCAGTTTTGGAAAATGTATAACAATTGAGATCTGTTTCTGTCTGAATGTCTGTGTCCTACATAACTCCTTGTTCCTAAGAAAAGTGGACAGAAAGCACTGCCAAAAAAATGTGTATCCATTTTTCACAGGTTAAAATGACCATGCTCTATAAAGGCTCAGAAAAAATAAGAGATTTCTCATTTTTCAGTACTTCTTGAGTGAATGACAGCAGGATTCTTTTATGGTCTTCTATCACTACTCTCACTCATAGTAGGTATGAAAATATACATAGAATGTAGAAATAGGAAAATGTATCTGTAATTTAGGAGTAAAACAAAAATGGTATCAAGTATTCTGCCTTGAAGTACCTTCTCCATATCAACAGTACCCAGAAAGCTGCTGTGAGCCATCAAAAAAGCCCCAAACAAACATTTAAAAATGGAAAAACTGGTTACTTCCCCATTAAACCTACATTAATACTTTTTTGCTCATGTTTTTTTCTAAAACATCATCTTCCCCAATCCTATACTCATTACCTTTTTTAATCAGCTACTTCCATCAGGAAATACAAGCCTATGAAGCATATAAACATTTCCTTCTGCTTCCTACCTCTACTCAAAATATCACTTCTCTTCCTAGTAGTTGCTACATGGCCTTTTTTTGGGTACCCTCCTGATTTAAAGATGTTCATCTTCAAGGAATCATAAGAACAATGAAAACCTGAAAAGAAGAGAGCAGTAAATTATTGTGTGTGCCTCTGCCCTTGAGTAACAATACGCAAGCAGAAGGATGGAACTATCTGTCGCTGTTTTATGATTTTGTTTCAAGATATTCAATGAAAATCACTTCTGACCATTCTCCATGAAGCCAAACTAACTCTCACTTAGCTTAACAAAAAGGGGTGATTTACAACTTTTCCCAACTGCATGTGAGCAGAGCTTTTGAGCTAGTTTTCAGCAATATATGCACGTGAGACAGTGAGATGTTTGAGTTATAAGCATTTTTACATCATATCAGATTTTTTAATATTTCAAACCTACCCCTATAAAAACATTTCTTTTTCATTTTAGCTGACAGTAGAATTTTCATCCCTGATGGTATAATAAAATTTTATACTGTAATTAGCTCTCAACAAAAACTGTACTGACACCAATCATTTACCTACTCCTTTGTTTTTGGCAGTCTTATAAGATTGTTGTGAGTTCATATGCCTAAATGTCTGAGAGTGGGCATGACTCACTAATGGTGGATCAGCCAGAGGAGTTAAAAGGAAAAGAGCTTATGCTTATATCTGGTCTAAGAAATACGAGTGGCTGACAGATATTTTGGGTGGCTGTATTTCTCTTCAGCTGCAGTGTGATGGTTTTGTCTGGGATAGGGTGAATTATCTTCGCAACGGCTGGTATGGGGCTATGTTTTAGATTTGTGCTGAACACAAGTTGATTATATAGAGATGCTTTTGTTATTGCTGAGCAGGGCTTACACACAGCCTCCTCTGCTTTTCATGCGGCCACACAGGGGAGGAGACTGAAGGTGCATGGGAGGCTGGGAGGAGACATATCAGGGACAGGTGGCCCAAAATGACCAAAGGGATATTCCAGACCACTTGATATCATGCTCAGTGCATAAAGTGGGGGAAGAAGGAGAAATGGAAAGACATTTGCAGTGATGGCATTTATTTTCCCAAGTCACCATTTTGTGTGATGGGGCCCTGCTCTGCTGGAGATGGCTGAACACCTGCCTGCCCATTGGAAGCAGTGAACTAATTCCTTATTTTGCTTTGCTTGTGTGCACAGCTTTCACTCTCCCTGTTAACTGCCTTCATCTCAACCTGTGAATTTTCTGACTTTTACCCTCCCAATTCTCTCCTGGTGCTACTGGTGGGGGAGTGCGTGAGTGGCTGTGCTGGGCTTGGCTTCTGGCTGGGGTTAAACCATGTCATGCATCAAGAGAGATGCAGCAGAATTTTGACTTGAAAAACCCCACAGGAGAAAATATTGACAGCCTTATAATCAGCACAGTAATTATATTACTCATCTACAGAATAACCAAACTGTAAATAGTGCAAGCTTATTGAAGAAAGTAGTAAGTAAGCTGGAAAAAAAGACAATTAGTAATTGGAAGAAAGCTTAAGCATATAACATAAATATTTGCTCCAAGAATAAATTGCCCAGAGGATTACCTACATTGTACTGACTTGCTCTTAGATGAAGAAATATATGAACCAGAGTGTGATATGTTAGGAAATATTGCCTGAAAGTGTTAAACAAGTGTGTGGATATGACATTTGGGGATCTGTTTTAGTGGTGAGCGTGGAAGTACTGAGTTAAATGGTTAGACTCGCTTCCATTAGAGGTCTTTTCCACCAGTTTCCATTTACAGTTCTATGAGTCTGTGAAAGTTCTTCAGCCTATTAAAAGGTGCTATGAATAAAGCTGATAAAGGTAGGACATATACAGAAAAAATAAATTTAGATCTTGATTCCTTTCCTTGGAGAGCCAACCCTAATATGGGAACAGAGATATGATGTGAATTTTCCAAGTGATTAGCATAGTGGGAACTGTACAGCTGTGTACATCTTTCTGCTGTTTCAACAAAAAACCCTAATTCTGACACATCTCAAACTGTATGTAGAGGTCATCAAATGCTATTAAACAAGGCAAATATTTACTTGCAGTAACAATGAGTAATGTCATTTGGAGAACAGCCACATTTGTGTGAAATGCCATGATCAGCAAACTCAGAGATCCCGACTTTAAAACCTGCCATATCCTTATGTCAGGAAAATGTTCTAAAAACTTACTATGAATAAAAACTACAAAAATATTTCACTTTTGAATTTTGAAGCAACTGTTATATAATTACTTACTCTTGCATATTTGCAAAGTTGGAGACAGTTGTTTTCCATGAACTTAGAAATACTAAAATTGGATTTTAAAAAATATTTTATATTCAGGATATAAACACAAATACCTATGGGGGAAAAATCACCTTATGCTTGTTCAAATATTTGTTCATATTTCTATTTTCTAATGGTTTCACCTATCCCTGTTGCACAAATCAAAAGCTTGTTCGTTGTTATTAAAAGTGCTCAAAACTCTAGAAGTTCAAAAGTTCAAGTATCATTAGAAGGTTTGTTTTCTTTAGAATAAACCAGTAGAGAAAAACATGATGAGGGAAGACAAAGTAAAGTAACAATCTCTAAGAAAACTTTGAATGCATACATGGAGAAAAGAAAAATTGAGGGGAAGAAACCCTAAAAATAAAAATAACTGTTTAATTTTTAATGCATACAGTGTAATTACAAACCTGAGTATCTAGCTTCTATGCAATAAATGTTTCTCCCCATCACAAAAAAAAAAGAAAAATAAAGAAAAAATAATAAAAGGTTTTCTGCACCTGAAATAACATTGAAAATATATTTTAAAACTATGTTTTTATTTTACTGAACTTCAGTACATTTAGAAGGTCATAAAGACTGTATTCTCCACTGTTTGCAAACCTGTAAATGAGCCTCAGACTCTGGAACATGGAGTATGACATACTGCTGCATTAGCAAGTGCGCTATGGAATTTATTCTAGCCTGAGAACAGAAAGGGCTAAACCTGAAATAAATTACTGAAGCCATGGAATCTTTAGCCTGAAGGAGTTCCCACCTCAACCACCTTCAGCACAGACATATATTTCCAATTGAAGCACAAGTCACCATGCAGCTCTCTGTGGCTACAGTAGTTAAACAACTTGTTTGCAGTTCCATGTCCTCAAAGGAGACAATAGTAATTGTTCTAAATCAGTGATTTATGTATT
This sequence comes from Geospiza fortis, assembly GCF_000277835.1. Taxonomy (NCBI): domain Eukaryota; kingdom Metazoa; phylum Chordata; class Aves; order Passeriformes; family Thraupidae; genus Geospiza; species Geospiza fortis. The sequence goes on from NW_005054323.1 coordinate 2,740,375, forward strand.
AAGGAACGTCAAACCTGCCTTTTGTAATGCTGCTGCTAATTGCAGGACACCTGAGGAGCCCCTGTCACTGCACTGCCACTGCCCTGAATGATGCTTTGCTACAGCTGCAGGCGAGACCTGGGTGTGAGGGAAATTCCTGGACTGTATGCATTAAAAACCACAAAACAGTAAGCTCAGTGCTAGATTCAACTATATCAGCAAGGAATGAAATACAGCTAAGTCCAAAAAAGCCCTCCACCATGAAAACTGGCCGACACCAATGGCAGGCGCATCCCCTGCCTTTCACAGCTTCCAGACAGCCTGGGGACACAGAACCCTGCTGGGACAGGCACTCTCCCATCCCTCCTCCCCTTCCCCTTTCCTTTCCTAGTGTCTGGGTGGTTTTCCTGGGAGGAACCAAAGGCCAGCCCACAGTGCCAGGGCACTCTGAGCACGCCGTGGTGTCAGGGGTGGCTGTGCTGAGGCCCAGCAGTTGGTGTTTGTGGGCCTGGTCCCTCCTGCCTCCCACATTCTGCATCCACCACACTCCTTCTGCCACCAGCTCTGTTTCACTGCTGCTCATCCCAGCGAGATGTTGGTGAGGGCTCCAGCACAGATGAAGCTGACAGCTTTAAGT
>NW_005054323.1:2741046-2757197 GCF_000277835.1 Geospiza fortis
CCTGCTGCTCTGGAACAGAGTGTGGGTGGAAACGAAGCCCACAGCAGTGGCTGAAAGAAAACCAGATACTTGGAACTACCTGATACAAAATCCTAAACCAGGGGGAAGCCTCAGTCAGGAAAGCTTTGCTTTTCTGTGGCAGCTGCTTGTGCCCCCACAGCTTGATGCAAAAGGTCTCAGGAGTCAAAGCTCCCAGTTTGGAGCTGCTTTTCTGCTCCAAGGAGCACCAGAGAAGTCTGAGTGGAGTGAGCTGGCAGGACACTGCACTAGTGCTCACACTCCTTTGCTGCAGACTCTGCCTTCAGCTCCAATGCCCATGGGTCTCAAGGCTTGGCGGCATGAATGATGCACCTCACCAAATGACCAACCAGGCTTCCGACAGAAAGGTGTCAGGAAGACTGAACAAAACTGTAGATTGGGAACTAAGTTTAAACAGGATTCTCGCTGTGTTGGATTACAAAATTTTTAAAGGCAAAACTGATTTGAAAAAAGAGAAAACCCCAAATACTGATCCACCTTCACTGTCATATATATGTTTTGAAATTGCTTTTTCCTGTTAACCATTAGAAATCTGTCTGACATCATCCAACACTGAGATGTCTGTTGGACTGTGTTGTGAATATTTATAAGAAATAGAAATTGCCTGTTAAAACATTACACTATAGGAGTTTTATTTTGTGCTGCTGATGTCTTGAAATACTGTGAAGTAACTTTCACTCCAATTTGCTTTTCTTCAGTACAACGCTCTACATTTATGCAATTTAAATATTATTGCATTTTCTGTTTTCTGTTTCTCTCCCGTTTGCTTTTGGGATATCACATCGCTGTACAATGTTGCTCTGCTTTAACTGAAAACACTGCAGACAGTTTTCTATATTCATTTAGTGTTTTTACCTGGAAAACAGGTGAGCATGAGAACAGTTCAGTTGGTTTTGAAAAATATAGGATTAACAAAAAAGCACCACTAAGCTAAAGGAGTTATATATATGTGTGTGTATGTGTATGCGTATATATATACACTGTCTGTATTTTTTCTTACTGAAATAACTGTAAAACACACTTTCTCCAGCTACAGTGTATGCAGCAGTGTATGTTGTGCTCAGCTGGAGAAATTGTTTTGTTGAACTGTTGGCTGTTTGAACAGAAAGCAGAATATACAAATAATACTTGCAGTTTCAGGCCAAGCTTAATTTTGTAGCTTTTTGAACAAGAAATAACAGAATCTCAGTGTGATTTTAGTAAAAGTTATAGGAAAGCAAATGGAAAAGACAGAATCTAGTAGGCAAGTCATAAGGAGCTGCTTCATCTAGAAACTATGTATAGCTTCATAAGAGATGACATAAAAGTTTTAACTGGGGATGGTGTCCTCAGGTAACTGCTGCCTTCCTGTGTACAGCTTGGTTAATACCACTGAGTCATGGTGGGGCAAGCCCCGGGATGAGCAGCCTGGAGAGTCTTGGCTTTGGAGTCTGGATTTTGCCAACCCTTGAGTTATTTAGATGAAAATATTTTTCATAGCATACTGGTTCTGGCTAAGATGAAGTTAATTTTCCCACAGCAGCCTTCACAGCGCTTTGCAGTGGTGTCTGGAAAGGTGTTGATAACACAGCAGTGTTTTGGCTACTGCTGAGCAGCCCTGGCACAGCATCAGCCATGTCTCTACATTGTGCCCCATCAGCAGGCTGGGGTGGTCCTGGCAGGGGACACAACTCGGCCAGCTGACCCAAACTGACCAAAGGGAACTCCATACCATGTGATGTGTCTCAGATATAAAACTAAGGGAAGGAGGAGAAAGGGGGATGCTTTTTATTTACAATGTTTGCCTTCTGGAGAAACCTCTATATGTGCTGGAGCCCTGCTCCCCAGGAGGCAGCCAGACATCACCGGCTGATGGAAAGCAAGGAATAATTTTTTCCCCCTTTGCTTGTAATCACACAGTTTTCACTTCTGTTTTAGCAAACTGCCTTATTTCAACTTCAAGTCATTTTCCATCTGATTTTCCCTCCCCTGTCCAGCTGAGAAGGGGAAGTGATAGGTTAGCTTGGTAAGCACCTGGCATCCAGCCAAAGTCAACCCACCACACATAACTATTGGGGAAAAATTTTGGCTACCTTAAGACTCAGATCTGATGGAGAAGGTAGGGTGAAATCCTGTGTCCCTGTTACCTGTGATGTAAAATGAGAATTGGTTTGTTTTGAGAGTGAACCTCTCCATTACAATGTTTGGGACGAAGTTTAAATTTTAAACAACTGTAATGCTATAACTTTAAAGGGCCAGACTAAGTTTGACTACTCTCTGGGTTCATCCACTGGTTCTTCTTGTGTTCTATTCAGCTTCTCCTTCTTTAAAAAGTTGTATTTGTTTGTAGTAGTGCAAATCCATCAGAGAAAACCTTAGACAGAGGAAGAATATTAGTATTTACTATTAATATTCATTGGTATTTAGAAGGCTGAGAAACTGCTGATTCATGAAGAAAAAGAAGAAAGGAAGATGAGGTCAGTCTTAATAATAGGCAGTTAAGATTAATATGTGTGGGGTCAGGGGGTATTTATGGGTTTTTTCTAAATAGCTCTAACTTTTTTTTTTTCCTGGCAATCCCTGTCTTACTGGTAGACTTCAAACTCTTTGCCTGCTATCTTTTCTGATATAAAGTCTGCGCTTTAGTCTTTTTTGAGCAGAACTAAATAATATTGCTAGGAAAAAAGAAGTTGGAGAATAATAGAAAATCTGTGGTCTGTAGTCCAAATGTCTACATGAAAATTGGATGTTATGCAGTATAGAGATGCAGTTGTGCCTTGATCCCACTCAGCCTCTTAGGAGACTGTTTTCATGTACTCACTGCTCTTTCTCTATGTAAGATTCTGTTTGGCTCATCTCCCAGAGCTGTGCATGACTGGTGGTGTTTGGGTTCTTCTCTTGTCCCCTTTCAACCTGAATAACCTTTTCAAGCTCAGTAATATTTTGGCTCAATGGAAATTTTATATGAAGTGTCCCTGCTTCTGAAGAGAGGGTTTCAATCAACTTCAAGATTCTTGCTGCTGCACTGCTGTGTTATTTTGGGCAGTGTTTTTATCCATCCAGTCACAGAATAGCAGTCATCGAGGGAGGAAGGAACCTTGGGGATTGCATCACCTATGCCCCTGCTCAAAGAAGGGTCACCCGGAGCAGTCTACTCAGAACTGAGTCCAGAACTCTCAGTCCATCCTCCAAAGATAAAGAAAACCTCCCTGGACAGAATAGTTGTGTATTAAGTCACCTTCACGTTAAATAATAAGGTGTTTTCTTATGTTTAATCTCTAATATTCCAGTGTATGTCCATTGCCTCTTGTCCTTGCAGTGGACAACAGTAGAGGCGTTTAACCCTGTCTTCTTTGCACTCACTATCAGATATTTAGGCACACTGATATTATTGATTTGTAAGAAGAAGTAAACAGAACTATGATAAATTATTCTCCCTGTGTTCAGCAGCATAAAATGCAAATATAAGATCCAACTAATGAAGGATAGTCTCAGCAAATATTTTAGAAAAACAGTTTGAAATTTATGTATTTGATCAGTGTATATCACTGGATCATAAAGAGTGGAAGACAACTTGTGGTTCAGAGGTAAATCATGAGTAATGCATAGCAGATTTTTCTTTTGTTTTTGTAATTTCAGTCAAGAGTCTAAGTTTCACAAAGATGAGAGAACTTGGGGTGGTAACCTGCTCAGGTCTTCCAGAAGCACATAGGCTCCAGCATCCGTGAAAGAAAGAAAAAAAAAAAAAGGAAAAAACATTGTCCTGGCAAACTTCAATTTTTAATTGAGTGCTTGCTCTATTAATGTATCTATGTCTATAATGTGACATGAAAATTTTTCTGCAGTTTTGAGCAAGTGTTGATAGATTAGTGTTTAGACTAGTCCTCGAAATGAACTTTTAATAGAGCTCAAAGTATGTTAATACTGAGTGCTGCTGATCTGCATCTTTATAGTACCTTGGGGTTTATCTTTGTCCCACGTATCATGGAGTTGTCACAGTTGGGACAGACACTCACAGCAGGACACAGGAGGCTCACGCGGCCGCAGCCCATTCCGATGGAGGGCGGTTCCCTTTGTGCAGGGTGAGAGACCCGGCGTGGCTGGTCCTGGTTGGCTGCACTTCACTGGCCAGGAGTTGGCTGCATCAGCAGCCTCGCCTGGTGGTTATGTCATCAGGGTTACCTGTGGCTATGGGGCCTCCGGGCCAGCTCTTAGCCACCACTTACTAAAGTAGAGTAAAGAGAAAGTTGCAGTCTTGCAGTGAGGTCTCCCCTCAGTCTCCTCCAGAGAAGTGACCTTATCTGCTCCTCACACAGCTTCCCTCAAGGCCCTTCACCATCTTCATAGCTCTCCCTTAGACACTTTCTAACAACTTAATATGTTTCTTTATTGTGACACCCAAAAACTGCCCTCAGCACTTGAGGTGAGGCTGCCCCAGCTCTGAGCAGAGCAGGACAATCCCCTGCCTTGCCCAGCTGTGATGCTGTGCCTGATGCACCCCAGGACAGGGTTGGCCCCCCTGACTGACTCATGTTCAACTTGCACTGACCAGGACCCCCAGTGCACTGCTGGCTCATGTTCAACTTGCCACTGACCAGGATGCCCAGGTTCATTTCTCTGGGATTTCACTCCAGCCACTTATTCCCCTGTTTGTCCTCGCTGCTGCAACTCCAATCTTGCCTCTATACAATGGCCTCTGTAGCTATGTAAAGATCAAATTTCTCTTTCTTTTGTATTAAATGATTACTGACATGATCTTGCCAAAATAAATAAAAACAATGAATAAAGTTTAAATTTTAAACATTAAGGATAATTTTGAAATAAACAAAACTGTCACAAAGTGGAGGAGCATTGCTGTGTTTTAATATGCATGTTACTCTGGCCTACCTGCCCTCCACATGCTTGTTCCAGTCCTCCTGAGAGAATTATTGAAGGAAGTTGTTCCTGAAAAGTTTTTGGTTTTGTTTCTATTTAAAGCCCACCAAAGTGCACATGTACACACATATGTCTGGATTGTCTGTGACTTACCTTTTCTGTTTTTTAATAAAATTATTAAATAAATACTTTTAGCATTGATATTTTCAACAGTAGCAGACTCTTTGGGGGGTGAGGACAGTAGCTTTTGCTCATTAAGAATGTGAAATGTTTTACAAAGCTTCATACTACATGAGCGAAGCCTTAAAGGATTTGATCAGAGGTTGTAACTTTTGGTGCCAATGCTGATTTTGCTCCCATGCTTTCCTTTAAGATGTTTGGAATTACTTCGAATGATGGAATTAAGACTAACTTTGTACTGAACTTCTATAGCATGAAAGACTTGAATGAGACATGGAACTTTATTAAATTGTTCCTCACTAAAAAATTATGTATTATATATTTTTATAAGACTCTTATAATTTAAAGGCTAATTTGAAGATATATTGTCATTTCCACCTTTACACTCAGTAGCAAAAATATCATTGAAGTAGCAAGTTATATAGGTGTCATGCCAGAAGCAGACATTCAGATATATGCGTAGCAATAGTCCATATGAACTTATAAATAATTTTTTAAAGTTTTTTTTCTTCTCTACAGAATTTTTGATAGTTATTATTAAATATGTTTGGAGCCTCTCCCTCTGCTAATTTAACTTTGGGAATGGAGAATCTCATATTCTGAATCATATTCCTTGTCATCAGCAGGGAAAAATTCTCCAGACTATGCTTTTAACATGTGTGATTTTAGAATGCATGAGAGCTGTTACCCTGGCAACCAGTGTGGAAGATGGTTCTGAATCCTACAGAATATGAATGGCGTATCTGAAATAGCTGCTGGGTTTAAGGGGGATGCTTTTTTCAGTTTTTGCTCCCCAACCTCATCTTCCAGGCCAAATTTGTTTCTTTATACATCTGTGGAAAGATAGCTTTTTTGTTGTTGATTAGTAAAAGGTGACAGATAACACTTCAAAACATTGCTGGGCACAGATATTAGGAATGCTTGCTTATTGGTAAATGAACAAGAGAAGTGAAAACACATTTTATTTTTTGATTACATGCCTACTGGAAAACAATAACTTCTTATGAGTAATAGAGATTAAATCTCCTTTGGCTTATCCCCAGCTGTTGTCACTGCCCTGTAGCAGTGGATATGGTCATGGATTTGTTTTCATGTAGCTATGTGCATTAGGTTGTGAGGCTACTTTCAGCATTTATTATAGTACCTCCATAGAAGTGGTTAACATGGTAGTCCTCCAAAAGTGCTGAATTATCATAAAGATTTTCCTTCCTGACAATCCTTAAAAATTCCCTTTCTGCTGCTTTTCTCTTCTTTCAAGAGAAAATTCTGAAAATTTTTCTGTTTCTTGTAATTAAAACCCTATGGTTTTGTTATAACCTTATGTATTTTCAGTAATTCAGGTTTATTTATTTGAAAGCCATTTTTGTTATATCCACATTTGCACACTAGCTCCATTTGGTTCTGCATATCAAACTCTTATTCCTACAATTACAGAAAGATGGTTTCTTCTTTCAGTGGTACAAGCCTAACAGCTACAGTACAAACTATTGTAGATCCTGTGTTAAGGTAGTTTAATTGTTCATGCAACAGTGAATTTCCTGATTGAATCACTAAATGTTGCTATCTTCATTCTCCTAAATATTTATGCCTTTTTTTTCTGTAGAGAGTCAGAAATGTGGCCTGTCAGAGGCTTAAGAGCAGAGGCTTGAGGGTATTGAGTTTTGCAGAGCTGGTAAATCACCTAAAGCTATAAACATTGTCCTTTTCAGGACCCTTTTCCAGTGACCATGCCTAACTGGAGAACAGGTTATACTTACCCGTGTGGCAGTCAGTATTTGGAAGCAGAGCAAAAAAAATGGATGCTTGAAGTGACTGGGAGGAAGATAATTGCATGGCATTCACGGAAGTATTTGCATGCCACCTTTTGTCTGTGACCTGGTCAGTAGAATATACATGCCGTATTGCGGCAGTAATGATTCAACGGATAATTTCCTGAAATTACATCCACTAAATGTATTCTGAGAAAATGCTTATCAGAAATATCACTGAAGAGTAAAATACGATTTGCCTATGTTTTGGGGGGTACGTTTTAAATTTTTTTAAGCACAAATAATGTTTTTAAACTTGCTAGTAATAACGGAATCCCAAGAACTTGCTGGTATATAGCCATGTTTCAAAGACTCCTGTTCTTCCATGATGCTAGAATGGACAGCTTTAAGATATGATGATATATTTCTAGATATATAATGCATCACTATTTATCTGTTCTATTATCTATACTTTCTGTACTACCATCTTTTTATTACCTTTTTAGCACTTTCTGTTATTCTAATGTAACAACTATACTTTGTTTTCTAAAGATGCACCAGGTCTTAAAAGGTACATTCCAATTTTTGTGTTCATTTATTTTCCAGCTATTTTAATTAGAAAGATACTCAGTCCAAGTCTGACTGCATATGCTGTTCCATCCTGAATTTCAATTATCTTTAGTTTAATATCTCAGAAGTATGCATATTGGCTGGAATACTCCATGTTCAAGCTCTTTTTTGAAAGCCTAGCATCTTCTTAACATGCTTTTAAATGATGCTCTGTCAAGATGTGCTTCAAAAGCCTAGTTTCATTTTAGCTAATGAACCCTGAAGAGTTTTATGGGAATAGAGTAACAAAACATTGTGTGTTGTGGGATTTCCACAGACCTGGTATTCAGGGTTTATGTCAAGAGGCACAGCAAGGCACATAAGGAGCTGCTGGAAGGAAAAATACAAGAGGAAGACTGTGTACTCAACATCAGATGGGAAGCACAAAACTTGCTATAGGTTGATATAGAGTAGATAACTTGGATATTAATAAAATACTAACTTAACAATTTTTTAGAAATTAAATTGGTTACGTTCAGTGAAGAACTGCATGAATGAAAGGAACAGGAGAACTCAAAAGTACCAAGTGGCTTAAAGGCTGATGCCATTGGCAGAATTTTGGGTTATTTGATCATGGGGCAACTTTCATGGCACCTGGCCTGCTGGAACTGGATGGGCTCCATCTCTCTGTTAAGGGCAGAAGGTTTCTAGCTCATGAACTGGCAGAGCTCATTGAGAGGGCTTTAAACTAGGTTTAAAGGGCGAAGGGCATGCAGTTGGGCCATCTGGAAGCAGGCCCAAGGGTGGTAAGCCAGAGTTAGGGGTGAGATCAGCAGCCCAGCTGAGGGGCATGTGCACGAATGCCCACAGCAGGGGCAACAGACAAGAAGAGCTGGAGGCCATGGTCAAACAGCAAAGCTCTGATGTAATCACCATCACAGAAACGTGGCGGGATGACTCACATGGCTGGAACACTGCACTGGCGGCTGCAAGCTCTTCAGAAGAGACAGGAAAGGAGAAGAGGTGGAGAGGTGGCCCTTTATGTTAGGGAGGCTCTCGATGGCATGGGCATTGAAACTAATGACAATGAGGTTGAGTGACTATGGGTAAGAATTAAGGGGAAGGCCAACAAGGCTGGCATCCTACTGGGAGTCTGTTATCATCTACCCAACCAGGAAGAAGAGGTGGATAACTTATTCTACAAGCAGATGAAGGATGTTTCAAGATCACCAACCCTTGTTCTTGTAGGTGACTTTAATGTACCAGACATCTGCTGAGAAGTCAACATAGCAGAGGAGGGGCAGTCTAGGAGTTTCTTAGAGTGTATGGAAGAACAACATTTTGTCACAGCTGGTGAGTGAGCCCACCACTACACTTGACCTGCTGTTGCAAACAGCGATGGGCTGGTAGGAGATGTGGTGGCTGGAAGCTGTTTGAGTCATAGTGATCATGAAACAAAAGTTTTCAATATTTGGCAAGACAAGAATGGGCATAAATGGAACTTATGCCCTGGACTTCCAGAGGGCAGATTTTAGCCTATTGAAGAGATTTATTTGGAGAGATCCTTGGGAAGCAGTCCTTAAGAACAAAGGAGTCCAGGAAAGGTGGGTGTGCTTCAAAACAGAAATCTCAAAGGCACAGAAGCAGACAGTCCTGATGTGCCAAAAGATGAGCTGCTGAGGCAAATGTCCAGCCTGGATGGGTGAGGAGCTTTTGGAGGAGCTAAGGAAAAAAAGGAGGTGTACCACCTTTGAAAGGAGGGTCAGGTATCTCAAGAAATGTTTAGAGCAGTTGCTAGGGCATGTGGAAAAAAATTAGAGAGGCAAAAGCTCAGTTAGAGCTCAAACTGGCAACTTCTGTGAAGGACAATTAAAAATACTTTTATAAATACATTAAGGGCAAAAGGACAATCTCCATTAATGGTAAGGACAACCTCCATTCTCGATTAGATGCAGGAGGGAAATTAGTACCTAAAGATGAGAAAAATGCAGAGGTACTGAACACTTTCTTTGCCTCAGTTTTCCACAGAAAGACATGTTGTCCTCAGGACAACTGTCCTCCTGGGTTGATAGATGGTGTCAAGGCAGAATGGTCCCCCTGTTTTCCAGGAGGAGGCAGTCAGAGAACTACTGAGCTGCTTGGGTATTCATAAATCCGTAGGACCAGATGGGATGCATCCCAGGGTGATGAGGGAGCTGGCAGATGAGCTTGTGAAGCCACTCTCCATCACTTACCAAAAGGCCTGGCTCACTGGGGACGCTCTGGATAACTGGAAACTGGCCAATGTGACACCCATTCACAGAAAGGGTAGAAGGAGGAGCCTGGTAATTATAGACCAGTCAGCCTGACCTCAGTACCTGGTAAGGTAACGGAGCAGTTTATACTGAATGTCATCATGCTTCCCTTACAGGATGGCCAGGGTATCAGACCCAGCCAGCATGGGTTTAGGAGGGGAAGGTCGTGTTTGATCACACTTTTTTATGACCAGGCACCCCCTTGGTGGATGCAGGAAAGGCTGTGGATGTTGTGTACCTGGACTTCAGCAAGGCCTTTGACACTGCCTCCCAGAGCACACTCCTGGGAAAGCTGGCAGCCCACGGCTTGGACAGGAGCACTCTGTGCTGGGTTAGGAACTGGCTGCATGGCCGGGCCCAGAGAGTGCTGGTGAATGGTGCTGCATCCAGCTGGTGGCTGCTCACCAGGGGTGTCCTCAGGGGTCTGTGCTGGGGCCAGTTCTGTTCAATATTTTTATTGATGACAGGGAATAGGGTATTGAGTCTTTCATTGTAAATTTGCAGATGACACTAAGCTGGGAGCATATGTCAATCTGTTGGAGGGTAGGAGGGCTCTGCACAGAGACCTGGACAGGCTGGATAGATGGACCAAGTCCAATAAGATGAAGTTTAATAAGTCCAAGTGCCAAGTCCTGCACTTTGGCCACAATAACCCCCTGCAGCATTATAGGCTGGGGACGGTGTGGCTGGACAGTGCCAGGCAGAAAGGGACCTGGGGGTGCTGGTGACAGCCAGCTGAACCTGAGCCAGCAGTGTGCCCTGGGGGCCAAGAAGGCCAATGGCATCCTGGCCTGTGTCAGGAATGGTGTGACCAGCAGGAACAGGCAGGCCATCCTTCCCCTGCACTGGCACTGGTGAGGCCACACCTCAAATGCTGTGTCCAGTTCTGGGCCCTCAGTTTGGGAAGGACATTGAGACACTTGAGCATGTCCAGAGGAGGCAACGAGGCTGGAGAGGGGCTGGGAACACAAACCCTGTGAGGAAGGACTGAGGGAGCTGGGGTGGCTCAGCCTGGAGAAAAGGAGACTCAGAGGTGACCACTCTCCTGAAAGGTGGTTGTTGTCAGGTGGGGTTGTTCGCCTCTCTCAGGCAACCACTGACAGAATGAGAGGTCACAGTCTTAAGCTGTGCCAAGGGACGTTTTGGTTGGATGTTAAAAAAATGCTTCACTGAAAGCATGATTGGGCACTGGAATAGTATGCCCAGGGAGATGGTGAAGTCACCATCCCTGGACATGTTTTAAAAAGGCTGGATGTGGCACTCAGTGCTGTGGTTTAGTTGATGAAGAGGTGTTAGGTGATAGGTTGAACCCTATGATCTTAAAGGTCTTTTTCAACCTAGTTCATTCTATGATTCTGTCAATTTGAGCTTGCATTATAGATTATAGATTATAGATTATAGATTATGACCTCTTCAAACTTGGCTCCTTCTGCCTTTGGTGCTTGTGGAACTTGGGAAAAAAATATCTTAAAAACTGAATTTGGCGGCGGGGGGGGTGATGAGAGGCTGCTTATTTCACAGCATTGTTTCATAATTCTGACAGTCAGAATTTGAGCTAGAGGGCACTGCTGTTATGTGATAGGGCTGTTTATTTTGAGTTTATAAAACTTTGGCCAGAAATTAAATGTAGGTTAGGTAGTCTTCCTCTGAAATATAAGGGTTCCACTGGCAGTGAAAAAAGTTAGAGTTAGTGGTGGGATTTTTTTTGATGGGCTTTTAAAACTGAATTGTATTTGCATTGTACTTTTGTTGACTTCTGGTGTATCTTGTAACATCAGCACTTTACTAAACAAATTCCTCCCAAAATTTGTTTGGTATATGTTCCATCATATTTTTTATCATATTTCATATTTTTTCCAATAAACAAATACAACACCAAAATTAGAGAAATCAAAAAAATATGTTGAAAGAACAGCTGTATTATCTTTTTTTACATACAAAAATAGGAAATATTACTTATTCCTTGTCTGAAAAACTGCTTCAGTCTTCTTCTGATGGTCACATTACCTGGAGAGCAGAGCTGTGCCAGCAATGTCTTCGAGACTGTTGAACAGTACAGGCTTGAATAAGGGACTGATGGCAGCTTTGAAATGAAATCCCCAAAGGGTGATGCACATACAAAAAAAAAAAAAAGGTCATAGAGCTAGAATTGATGACAGTAATAAATATTTTAGAAAAATGGCTGTGATATAAAATATTACATACCATACTGCACTTTCCTAAGTTACCTCAGTTTAGCTTGCTCTTACTGGTAATATTAGGAGCCCTGTAGCTGGGTGATTGTTCATTAAAGTGATGGTATGGTCTGCTACAGTACTGACATACAGTGTGATGAGGTGGTCAGTCACAGCGTTTTCTTGCTTTGCTACATCTGAAGATATGACATGCAGAGAAAATCTTCCCTCTTTGTGTTGACATATTTTCAACACCTAGTGGTACAAAGTATAAATTACTGAAGGTTTATTAATGGGAATATTACTTTACCAGCAGTAACTGCTTAGTAAAGAAATTAAGCAAATAGTAAACTCAGACAGAATGGAGTCAATTGTTAAACTTAAAAAAAATACAGTGAATGTTTTAAGAAGAAATTATAACAGGTATTATTTTGTTCCTGTACCATCCTCCAGTTGGGGAAGAGCAAAAAAAGGCTTTCCATGTCCCTCTTATTTTAAAGCTTTGTGGGACAGGAATGGATTAATTCAGCCACATCACACTGATGCTGAATAACAGGAAATAGAGAGAAACTGAAAAGTATTGTGGGAAAGAGGCTGAGCAGCCACAAGAAATTTTTCTGTTGAGTATTAATGAAATTGGTAAGGATGACTGTAAGTTTCAGAAGGATATTGTGAGAGTAAGCAGCGAAATAGCAGGTAAAGTTAATTGTAGACCAGTATAAGGTAATGCGGATGGAGAATAAACATATAGCACATGCTCTCCCACTTTCTTTCAATTGCTTACAGTGAAGACAATGATGTCACTTCCTAAATCTAAGTTTTGTCAGCACGTTTTTGACATTTTGGTACTTAAAGTATATCTCAGAGGTAAACAGAACTGATGAAACATCAATATGAGCCTAAGGGATGATCAAGTTTTGGAGTGTTTTCCACCGAGAACTGAAATTAGCTGGTTAGAAATCACCAGTAGAGGAAAACACAGCAGAAGGTAAATATGTGTTGTCCTTTGTTGACTTTCTTGAGCGTACCACACTTCTCTGTCGTTTTCCCTCCCATCATGGTTTAAGAGCAGGCAGCAACCAAGCCTCACCCAGCTGCTCACTCGCTCCCCTGCAGCAGGATGAAGTGAACCAGAAGAGTAACAGCTGGAAAACCAATGAGTTGAGTTAAGGCTAGTTTAATAGGTAAAGCAAAAACTGTCCACACAAGAAAAGCAAAACAAGAAATTAATTTACCACTTGTCATGGACAGGAAGGCGTTCAGACATGCCCCGGAATGCAGGGCACAATCAAGCATAGCAGTGACTTCGAAAGACAAGCACAATCATTTCCACTTCCCTCATCTTTATAGGCTGACCATGATGCCGTATGATCTGGGATATCTCTTTTGTCACCTGGAGGGACCTGTTCTGGCTGTGTCTCCTCCCAAATCCTTGTGCATTCCCAGCCTTCTTGCTGGTGGGGTGGAGCGAGGAGCAGGAAAGGTCTTGCCCTGAGTGAACCACCCTGAGTTATCAGTACTGTTTCCAGCTCAAATCCAAAGTGCAGACCCACAGTAGCTACTCTGAAGAAAATTAACTCCTTCCCAGCCAAAACCAGCACATCTTCTTAACAGGGCCAAGAAGAAAACATGGTGAAAACAATACATAGATAAGATAAAGACACTTACTCATTACCATTATGAGCAAAAAGGAGTTGGCTTTGGGAAATTAATTGCCATTCAAGGGGATTCTCTGTAGGAAGAATCAAGACAGAAAAAATCTGTAGAATTTATGAATTTATTCACTGAAGCGCTATGTGAACAAAATACAGTCAATAGCTTACTTTTCATTCAAAAAATACCATTGCATATGGCTGTTATGAATACAAAAATAATTATCAGACTTCTCATTATTTAAATTGGTTTATGTTCTTTTTTCTCATTAGGATTATAGAGAAGAAGCATAAAAAACTGGTAAATTAAAATTCTTTTATTTTTTGTCACAGAAGAACACATGGTGTCAACAAAAATGAATTTTGGACTTCATAGACTAGAGGAAGTAGGGTTATTCTTTCACAAATGAGAAACTATTTTGAGGGTTAGTAAATCATTTGTAAAACACCTTTGGGTCCTCAAGAAGGCAACAGTTACAGAAGCAGCTAATATGATTGAGAATATACTTCATCTTGATTCAGATGTGTATATTTGGATGAAAAGCTATGACCAACAGAATCTGTTTGAGGGAGTCTATTTTGCACTCTCTCTTACTGATTTTCATGTTTGGATTTGGGTTTTTTTCTTCCCATTAAAAAATGTATGAAGACTTAATTAACAGCTAAGTTTTTTTTTATTCTGAGCACTGAGAACTGAGCTGGATGCATTTCCATAACACATTATTCTGCCAAAATGTTGTCCTTGATGATAGCTCTGCTGGCAGGGTCTTCAGATTCTGAAGATTATAGTGCTATTTTATGCTTGTTGGAGAGAAGCAAAATGTAGTGTTCTGGCTCTTTATCAGAGGTAATGAAGCGCTAAGTGATAAGAAGAGTTTGGCAAGGCCAGCTTCTGTGACACGGAGAAAGCAAAATCCCTTTTGCTTACACACAGGGAAACCCCTGAGAGACAACATGAAAATAACCAGGCATCACTCCAGCCACTTTGCAGAAGACTACTGCATTTTGATCTTTCATTGGGTACTGAATATAATGCAAAGTACTGTTAGTCTTGTAATTGTCGTTCATTAATGGATCTTAGGCCTGTAATGAAAAACAGTTGTCAACAACAGTAATGAACACAGCAATTGTGATTCTGCTGTCATAATGTATTGCAAAGGAGTGTCCAGTGACAAGGAAGAAATCACCATGCATGGTCCCCCACTTTACACCATGCCTGCCTTTTCCATGGCATGACTTTTTTTCTCTGAAATGTTTGTTTTCCTATGGCACTTTATCAATTTTGTTTATCTGTTTGCATTTTTATTTTTCTTGTATTCAGGTTTGTGCTCTGACCAGGTCAGGGCCCATGAATTCTCTGGCTGCTGAGTATCTGTCTTTAGAGCTTTTGTAGCAGAGAACAGATTGTTCTGTGCTGTGTCTCTTTGTGAGTGTAACATATCTGAAAATCTGTAACTCCTGCAGCGGTAGAATATCAAAAGGACTTGTTAACCTTCAGAAATAAAAGCAATTTACAGAAGGTATTGAATGAGATTTCTTATTGCTGTTTTCAGCTGTAGTTATTTATTTTCCCCAATAGATGCTGAAATGAGAGGGTAAGAGGGTTTTTTCTTGGATGAAGTAGTTGTGTACTATAGTCATGCTTGACCTTTAACTGAGAAAGCAATTTTTACTTAATTTCAGGTTGTGTGTTCTTTGGGATATTTTTTCTAGACATCAACTTGAAATTAAAAGGTGTCATAGCATGTTTTGGGTAAATTTTAGGTGAAAATCCTGCAGATGTTTAGGAATCCTACAGTTCATAAATAATATAAGGCATGATTATACTACCCTCTAAACTACAGTTCTGGAAGGGCTGTTTCGTTGGGGTTTTTCCTCCTTTTTTTTTTTTTTTTTTGTTTGTTTGCATTTGATTGATTGTTTTTTTCTTGTTATAACCACTCTTAAAATTTCCTGCTAGACGCGAACTCATTGAAGGGGTGGGGTGGAGGAATTGTTATTAACATTCTGTATATCACATTTTTTTCAGTGCCATAGAATAGGAATTGTAAATTGAGTGTTAGTTGAATAGCCCTTTACAGTACAACATAATTTAGAATATGAGGATAGTGCTTTTGTGTGAGAGCTTGTATTGACTACTTTTACAAACATTTCTTGTGATAATACAGATTTCTAAAAAGCAAGTTGAAAGTTAATGGCTTCTTTGAGAAACAGTGCTTGAGTAACTGTGACTACTAATATAAGTAAATGAAAGATGAACTGTACAAGTGAGGCACAGAGAAATGAAAAATCATTTGACAGCAAGTCATTGGCAAGTGAAATAGTGGAAGCCCTTTCTCACTCTACAGGATTTTTTTATCGAAGTCAAATTGGAGGAAATTAAATTTCAAACATCGTAGACAAAAAAATCAGTTGATGATGGAGGAAGTGAAACTATACCATTCTGCTTGTATATATCAATCTAAAAAGGATAATTTTCAGATACATTCTTGGGTGTTTGTTTCTGCCAGCCAGCCATAGCTTGTTGAATTACACTAGTTTTTGCTGTTGCTACTCATATAAAGATACTAGGGATGCAACAGAGATTTTAAAATACTAGTTCAATGAAACTTTTCCCTCATCTTCCAGCCTAAAATATAGCCTATATTGCAGGAAAATCAC
>NW_005054323.1:2757207-2808744 GCF_000277835.1 Geospiza fortis
TCTCCAATTTAGGTGACATTAGAAATTTCAATTTACTTGTGTTGAAGAAAAGAAAACTAAAATTCTAAATGTGTACATTTAGCTAACTATGAAGAGGTTTTTATATAGCTGTCTGGGATGGGGATAATAGAAAAAGAATTCAGTCCTGTTGTTGTGGGTTGGTTTGGTTTATAAATGCACATGTGAAATGACAGGGCATATGTCCACAATTAACAATTCTTTTCAGCAGTCTGAACAATTGGTTTTTTCCTAGGGACTAAAACAGGGTACTGTGAAAAATGCATTTCTCCAAAATGTTTCTGACTTTCAGTAAATGATAATCTACTGTCCTTTAGTCTTGCAAAGTTGCCCCAGCATGACTGTGTCAGCAGAACTAATTTTTTTTTAAGAAAATACTATAATGCCAAATTAATGTTATGGGATAGGTAAACAGCTTATGTCAGAAAAGGGGAATGCAAAAAAGACAAGTATAGTAAGATCAAATTTGGGAAGTACACAGGGAACCCATGTAGTGTAGACAAATGAAAAACATCGCAAAGAGGCATTCGTGGATTTTCTTGCATGTAGGCATTCGAAGTTTTGGAAAATTATATAACACAGTTATTTCTTCTCCTCATTATTTTAAACCTTAGGAGAGCGTCGCAGACATTCTCTTTGTGAAAAATCCTTTCCTTAGGATTTTTCCTTCTGAGAATCTGTGGCCTCAGAGATAGACATAAACAATAGGTTATCTGCTGCTGCTGTGGAATGCAACAGGTCAGTCGGAATTGGCCCAGCTTAGATGTTTAGAAGTAATGGCCAATCCAGAACTGAGCTCTCTCGGACACAGTCCGAGAGAGCAGGGTTTGTTATCATTCCTTACTTTTCTATTCTTAGCTTAGCAAGCTTCTGAAAAGCTCTCCTGCTTTTTCTTTGTAGTATAGTAATAGTATATGTATATATCGTAAAAGAATAAATCAAGCCTTCTTATAATGGAGTCTCGTCTCTTCCTTCACCCAAGAACCCTTGTGACAACCGTCACAGGAGAGAAACCATTTCTTATAGCAGGTGCTTTATTTTAAAAGTAATCTGATGGTAATAATTTTATTTTGTGCTTTTAAAAGCGTTTTTACTTGCAATTAAATTTAGCAAAAAGACACAATACTTTTTAAACTGATTTTCATTGGGCTGGCACTAATTCAGGTGATAAAGGGATGGAATTTATAGACAGTCTAGATGTATTTTAGAAGTTTGTTTTATAGAGACTCTAATTCAAAGCATTCCAAAATATATTATACCCTGTTTCATAATAAACATGTTTAGTTATTGGCCAATGCACAAAGTATGGGTCTAGGCACTCCTAAACAGAGGTCTCAACTTGATTTTCCAAGGAAATGAGACTTACATTAACAGACTAATTGTATCTGTCTTTGGACCTTATGTGTGATTTTAGCTGATGTCCACAAAGAGGTTGAAGGTAGAAACCTGAAATCCTTCACTTCAGAGAATTTAGTGCTGCTGGATGGTTATAAATAGAGAAAGGAGAAAGCTTCTCAAAGCAACCCAATTGCAATAAAAGCAAAGAGTCAGCAGAGGAGAGGCTCTTTTCAAAGCACCAGAAGAAGGAGCTGTGTTCATTCAGTCACAAAATATAGCATGTAGCACCACATCCTTAGAGACTTGGGCACACAACATCAGATCTTCTGCTTCCTTCCTGGAAGGGCATAGCTTTTCTTGTTCTTTTTTTTGTTTTTGTTTTATAAGCTCTTATTTTGAGAGAGAACATTGGCCTCCTTCCAGAGCAAAGTGATTCAGTACCCACTTTGGGGGCTTAGATTTGTGTGCTGCTTTACATGTCCAAGTATAAAATGCCATGCAAGTGAGTTAATAGGACTCTACATGGAAGCCAGGAAGGAAATTTTCCACTTCTTAAATGGCAACCTTCCCTGCCACACAAGCAATACACATTTGCTCAGCTGGGACATGTTTGTTGGTATTAGAATATGTGGGACTTGTTAAGGATGTGTTGGGAGTATTTTTTTGCTGATTTTATGTTGATTTTGCTTTTTGTTTTTTTTAATGGTCCTATTCATCAGAATGCCTTATTGTATTTAAAAATTACCAGACTCTTAATGACACTGTTTCCAGTAATGCCACTTCTTTGAATGCTGAAGTTCTTTTCTGGCATGTCATAGTAAAATTGTGTGTTTATAAGACATAATGCTAGTTACTAATTATTATTAAGAGACCTGTTGGAGTCTGTACAGTTTTGTAAATACATGGACCATTTCCTTTTACTTTGAAGACTTCAAGTTTCCCTACTATGCCATGTTGTTGACAAGACTGGGTACTGGGATCGATTTTGTCTTATTGCTGCCAATACCAGAGAGGTTGTTTGCATCACTGTTTGCATTACTCCACTGAATTTAAATAAATATGACAGGCTGGGTTTAGAGTTGCTTTTTACTCCTTCTTTGGTAAATTCAGAGTAATGAGCTTCTGGCAGTCCTCCTTCCTAAATAGTTTCTAGACACACCCAGAGGCAAAAGCAATAGTAACAGGGGTTTTCTTGTTTTCTTAGCATCTAAGTTCCAACTACCCACTTACTTGTTTTCTAGTGGAATTGCTGCATTAATTTGTTCTTCAAAACAGGTGACTGTTGGTTAGAAACCTGCAGGTATTTCTCTGCCTTATAAAACATCAGAGCTACCAAAAATGTTCCAGAGATTTCCTCCTGACTTACAAATTAATTCCAAGTTTTGTGTCATCTTCATGTTATTTTGTTCAAGGGATAGGCCTGTTTTGCTTTTTTTTGTGGGTTTTTTTTGGTTCTTTGGACTTTATACTGCTCTTTAAGTAAAATATTATGTTACATACATTTTTATTTTGCTTTGGTTCTTTTGCACTAGGGGAGACAGTTTAGCTTACTAGAAAGAGAGTTAACCCTTCGAGTTATTTCAACTAATTATAACTGACTTTTGGATGCTTCTGGGAAAAAATAACATAAAGAACTGGAACAATATCACAACGGGAAGAGCAGAAAGGAGGAAAAAGTAGGTCTTAAAAAGTGTATACTTCTACAGTTTCTCACAGAAAATAAAAGATGGTAGAAAGACTGTGTGTATATATATATATGAGTTTGAAGAAAGTTTGAGCTGAACTGGCTTACTTGAGTCTCAAAACTGAGTTGCCTTCGTGATAGTGGTGATTTTTAATTTCTTACATGTCCATATCTTTGAGGTAGATTAATAATTTCTTTTTTAGAAGGAGCATATTTTCTCAAAAAATACTATGAAGGGCACCCATACTTTAGACAGGGCTGTTTTTAAGAAAAGTAAATACTGGTGAATACTGAGGCAATGGGGGAAAACTGGGGTTTTTTTCCTGGTCAATATCACCTTTATATTCATGAATACAAACATTTGAGCAGAGGTACACCCATAAATCTACCAAAATCAGCTCTGAGGTCCTCCCCAGAGCTGATACTTTGTTAGCCTTTCTCCACAAAATGTCGTATCTATATCTCCGGGATATAGATATATATTTTTCACTTTTAGCCTTTCATCTAAAGTGTTCTGACTTTATAGTTGCTATTTCTATGTAGCATTTAACATACACACAAAGTTACACAAGCACACAGCACATAGTAATCCAAGGCTTGGGTTTAGTGCATCAGGAATTACTGGGAGGAAGCCCTTCAGCCAGCAGTGGATTTATTGCAAATTGTTCTCCTCTTGCTTTGCCATGTTATAAGTATTAGTGGCGTAAATAGTACATATAAAGAAGATGTGATCTGATAATGAAAAGGGAGGACAGCAGTGATGGGAAAAATCATTAATGATGCAGAGCTTGTAAGTGAGGATTCCAGACTAAGTGCTGTACTTGGAAGTGGAGGATTGCATGTAACGGTTCACATTAGAAGGATATGTACAAGTGGTGAATATTTTCTGGCTTTTCAGAACAGACTTCAATGTACTGCAGACCAAATATTCTTTCACTTCCCTATGCTCCTTCCTTTATAGTAAGTGAATAATTGTGTTGCTGCCTTTGTTGCTGCAAAAGAATTATTTATTGGCAAAGGGAAGCTTGAAAAACAAGTCTCCTAAGGGTGCAGAAGATGGAACAGAGTCCAGTTATTCTCTGAGCTGTGCCTTGAGGAGATTTAAAGTGTCAAAACTTTGCTATGGAGACTAAAATAAAGTCACTGTACAGAGACAGCTGTGGCTGAATATATTTTTTCACCCAACTTCTCTATCAGAACTTGATATTTCTGCATCAGAATCTGAATGGAGGCATATGCCCCTGGCTCTGCTGCCTGGGTTCAATCTGGCAAATTCACATCTGTAGTAGTCACAATAAAATCAACCAGAGTATGTCTCTCAAAGACCTTTGTCAGCAGAATAAGGAAAAAAAATCTCAATGAGAAGGCAAGAAAAAATTTCAAATATATTTTTAAAATGATTCATCAAAGGCTCTAAGAAAATAAAGTTTAAAACAACAAAATACAGAAGTCTGTGTTTTTAGATTTGGCATGAGCAGTTAGAGGTTGAATCAGTCCTGAGAGGAAGATACTTGTAAACGTCTGTTGCAGCTGGAGAGTTTTGATACCTGCACACAATTGGCTGTATGAAACACATGCTCTCTGAGTGAAAGCCATGTGACTGCTATCACTGACAACTTTTTCCAGGTCATTAGGTGCTCTTGCACAGTCTTGCTTGCATACTTTGGCTTTAAGATAGAAATGAGTGAATGTGTACAGTTGAAAAATCTTTATTCTTAGAAGAGAAACATACTATTTTACAGACATTTGCAGTAATATGTGAATAACTCCTGGCAATGGAAGATCTGAGGGTTTTATTTTAATGGAAAGTTTAATTGGCATTCCTCTAAAGGAAAATTGGCAAATTTCTATTTTGCAGCAATTAAATCCCTTAGTGAATAAGAAACAAAGAAATTAATCGCCTATGAAAAGACCAATTAGTAACAAGTCAGCCAAAATCATTTATATCAGCATCTGGTGTCATGTTAAAAATGAAAAGACCACTTCAGAAAGAGAACCAGTTGGAAAGCTCCTCTAGGCCTGCTCTTTCCTTAGTGCTAGAGCCTGTGACACATTTTATGGATTTATGATCTGCCAACAAAATTATTGTTTGAAGTGAATTTTCCACAACGAAGAAAAAAAAATCTGGCAAATTCAGACAATGTTCAGAAAAAAAATTCAGAAAATGTTTTTAGTGTTAGTCTATTTCCTATCAAATGCCATGGTTCCATTTTAACGCTCCTGTTTTCCACTCCGGTATGTGTATTGAAACATGATGTATACCATTCTTTTCATGAATTTGATTAAGATACTCTTGCAATGTGTGAAGAGACTCTAAAGGCCATTATATTGATGTTGGTCAGCAAATCTGAGCATCTTTCTTGGAAGGATGCAGAGCATTTTACAGGGCAAAAAAGTGCAACTCTCACATTGGATTTCTCTTTGCATTTTGGTGGGGGGGGTGGGTTTGTTTCATTTGGGGTTTTTTGTTTGTTTTGTTTGCTTTGAGGTTTTTTTTGTGATGGGGTATCTTTGTGTGGATTTTTGTTTGTTTATTTTTATTTGGTTGTTGTTTTTTGTTTGTTTGGGGATTTTTTGCAAGCCATTTCCACATCTTGTTTGACTGGGAGATTAATTCAGAGACATGGAGACATGCCTGCTTGCTACCTAGAGGCCACACTGCCAACAGAGCAAGGAAGTCCCTCTACTCTAGCAGTGATCATGGTGCTATTTGCAAGGGCTGGTCTACTCTGAGTAGGTGTTGTGGTCAGTAGCTGTCAAGTAGAGCCTACAAAGGCCCTGTTTCCTTCCAAAAAATTTGGATTTCAATGGCTTTGACATTTACAGCAGCATTTATCAAGTCATCTATAGATCAGCAAGAATAGAGTAAGTTAAGGAAAGATGGAATTTGATGTGCAAACCTTATTCACTGTGCTTCATCAAATTGTAATGGTAGCACTCACTGGTGAATATTGGCTTTGAGGAGAATGTGTGGTAGACCTGTAGGGAAAAACCCTGCAGAGCTGAAAGCAGCAGCTCATCATAGGAAAAAGAAGCCTCAACAAAATTTTGTAGCCTTTAAACAAAAGATCTTCCTTTCTGTCTCTTGATTCTTAACACCTTTACTGATAATTTGCACTGATATTTCCATATAGAATACATTCTATCTGGATGCAAGATACAGTGAAGAGATCCTGAATTAATTTTTTTCAATTCTTGTTGTACCATGAAAAACTGTATTTCTTGGAAGAAAAAAGAAATAGTATGTTATAGACATAACACTAAATTAGTATATTGTGACATTAAAGAGTATATCTCACAGTTTTCAAGTATTTATATAATACTATTTAAAAACTGATGGGAAAAGTGGTCTAATTTGCCCCTAGACTAGCATGTACGAGAGATTTAATTGAAGAAACAGAATAAATTAAAGAGAGGCAATTCTCATCAAAGAGGAAAAAGATCACATCACAAAACCATAGAATCACATAATAGCTTGGGTTGGAAGCTAACTTAAAGGCTAGCATCTAGTTCCACCCTCCATGTCATGGAGTGGCCTCCCTGCCACCCACTGTAGCAGGTGCCCAGGGCCCCATCCAACCTGGCCTTCAAAGAGGATGTGAAAAGCTGTAACAACACAGGTTTTCAGGAACTGGCTTCAGGTCAGATTTTGTCTCTGTAATATACTACTTTGAACAGGTTTGGTAAAACAAAAGTTCTAGCTTTATACTAGAAATTTGGAAGAAAATTCATTTTTATTTGGGAATTAAAATATTTTGCTGGGTTTTTTTTTTCCACTTGGTTATTTTTTTTCCTAAATAAATAGGTCTGTCCCTCTGAATTCCTCTCTCAATTTTATTGTCTGTCTTGGAACATAAGTATATCTGAGTGGCAAATATATTATTCTGAAGGAAGTCAATATTAATTTACACAGAAATTTCTGAAGCTGAGAATTAATGATAGGCATTACAGTAAAAAGCAGGGTAATTGTATGTTTTATGGCTGGTATGTTTCTCTCCTCCTCTGCTTTTTATGAGTTTGTGCTGCTGCTTTTTCTTCTTTTATTCTTCTATCTCTTAGTTATTGAAAAAAATTTAAGCAAATCTGAAATTTTTAATGTCTTAGAGAATTTTTGTAATTTGCAAATTTCTGAATACGTTGCCTAAGATACCTTGTGTGAAATTTCTTGGATATTGACAAGCACTCTTTTAAAACAGAAATCTAAGTGTCCAAAGAAAGAACTGTGCGCATTGTCAAGACTTTCCTGGGAGAGGAACTCAAGTAATATTAACCATTATGGCATTATTAGTGGAAGAGAATAGATGCAAACTTCACACTCACACTACTTATTCATTCACATTGTTGCAGTGGAAACACCCTGACCATCTTCCAAGCCTTCTGCCACATGTGCTAGAGGGCAGCTACCCTGTCAGAATTCCACATAAACACTTGTACTGGCTCACCGATGTTTGAGGTACTTCAGCACTTCACTTATGTGCTCAAACCATTTGCACTACCATGAGTTCAAACTCTGCTCTGGAAAAAAAAAAAAGAAAGAAAAAAGAAAAACCCAAACCAAAACAACAAAACCAACAAAAAACAAAACCCAAAATGAAACAAAAAACCCAACAACGACCAAAACCCAAACCAAACAAAAAAACCCCCAAAAAACAACAACAAAAAGAAAAAAGACAAAAAACTAAAAAAAGACAAAAAACTGAAAAAAAGACAAAAAACTGAAAAAAAGACAAAACCACAAAAAGACAAAAAACAACCCCCCACATTTATGGGATAAGCAGTTGATGGCTAATGGAATAAAAGAAAATAGAAGTGGGCTTCCTCGCTCTGGGTGACCTCCACAGGTCTCTTCCAACCACAACCATTCTGTAGCTCTGTGATCTCTGCAGGGATGGTGATAGACAGACCACAGACAATGCACAGTCCCCGGGGCAGAGTGGGAAGATGTAGTCAGGGAGGTAGACAGTGGGAAAAAAAGGCCCATTGGAGATCTACAGCTTTAGTGAGTTTTTGAGCAGATATCTGAGAGGTTTTTTTTGGTACTTGGAGTCCTGACCTTCTTCATAGCTGTGAGCCATGAGATCATGAGGCCTGTGTTAGTTAAGAGCACAGCAAAGCTAGGAATATCTAGCATTGAATTTGCTAGTTGAAAGAGACTTGACAGGAGATTTACCAAAATACCAGGCTTTTCCCTTGCTTTCTTTCATTTATTTTCCTTCTATTTAAAGGGACAATTTTTGTCTGATGAGCAGAACCTAGGTAATTAAGGGCTACAGATGCTGTGGTGTAACAAAAAGAAAACTGAAAATTAAAAGCTTCTTTCTACTTTACCTGTAGAAAAATAAAATTGATTATTAGTAGAAAGACTAGAGTGACAACATTCTTTATTTTCTTTTTTCCCCCAGAGTCACAGTAGAGGAACTAAGGGATCTTTCAATGATAACCCCTTTGACCACAGGGTATATTAGAGCATTCTTGTGCAGAAAACCCTATTTGTGATAAGGGATCAGGGGGATAACCAAAATATAAAGCTGTAGGAAGCTCAAATGGAACAGGGACAAATAGTGAGCTGGAAAGTGGAGTAGGAACTCTAAAAGTAAGTAAAACTCAGTATTGTATGAGTTAGTATTTTATTCCTAGTTGTCCCCTGTTAAATTCATGTTTATTTCCTTTTCCTCTTCACAGAATTTTGAAATATTGTGAGTTGGAAGGAACTCACCAGGATAATTGAGTCCAATTCTGCAGTGAATGGCCTGTACAGGCATCAAACCCGTAACCTTGGCGTTCTTACCACCATGCTTTGATGCTGGATATATGCATGCAATTTCCCTGCTCAGCTGGCTTCTGCTCTATGTTCCTGTTAGCAACAAATCAAATTAAATAAATAGAACGTAGCACATATTACTCTGAATTTCAAGAGATAACATTTCTTAGAAGTCTCTCAAAAGCTGACAGTGGTTCTTTTGTTATACTATGTCAATAAGCCCCAAGATTGCCTGGCACAAAAATGCATTATGGATTAGCATAAGGACTAGAGAGATGTTGCTGCAAATTTCTGGTCTAATTTCCTCTACAACACAGACCATAGGACTTCCTTTCATCCCAGTTTGTCTGTTTTTCTAAAAGCTATGCTCCAATTAAAAATAAAATGAGAGTCACTATAATAGTAAATTAATTTCAGCTCCTGGTAAAATATTCCAGTGATAGGTTATTCACATAGGAATGGGTGGAAAGTTTGCCTTGTCTGTTCCATGCCAAGGTTCTGCTTTTGATGCGTGGAAATTGTTACATATTTGTTGGTTATCTTGAAAAGTCATCTGTTACTTTCTGTTCTACACTTTGTGTGATTAGTTGCTCATGCTTATTTTCTTTGATCCCTTAAAAGTTTCAGTTCTCATGAAGAGATACATTAGGCATAGCTCCAGCCCTTTAAACAGGATCAGTTCCAAGTTTCTTCATGGTGAAGGATAAAAATCAAGAGCCAGACTGGCTAAACTAGCTTTTTCCCAATTTCCATTGGCAATACCAAGCCGAGCCTGGCTCCATCCACTGACACCCTCCCTTCAGCTACTGAGACAGACACTGATGAGGTCCCCTCTCAATTGTCTCTGCTCGAGGCTGAGCAGGCCCAGCTCCCTCAGCCTTTCCTCCCAGGAGAGATGTTCCTGTTCCCCCATCATCTTTGTCACCTCCACTGGACCAGCTCCAGCAGCTCTGTGTCTCTCTGCTTCTGAGGAGCCCAGAACTGGACACAGCACTCCAGATGTGCCTCACCAGGGCTGAGTAGAGGGGCAGGATCACCTCCCCCAGCCTGCCTGCAATGCTCTTCCCAATGCCCCCCAGGACACCATTGCCCTTCCTGACCACCAGGACACACTGCTGGCTCATGGACAGCTTGCTGTCCACCAGGAACCCCAGGCCCTTTTCCTCAGAGCTGCTTCCCAGCAGATCAGCTCCAGCCTGTGCTGGTGCCCAGGGTTCTTCCTCCCCAAGTGCAGGACCCTGCATGTGCCTTTGTTGAATTTCAGACAGTTCTTCTCTGCCCCTCTCTCCACCCTGTCAAGGCCCTTCTGAAGGGCAGCACAGCTCTCCGGCCCCTGCTCCCTTCTTTCTATCAAAAAAAAGTCCTACCTTAGGCAGGTTGTGTCAACCCTATTTATTAGAAGGCTGTGGATTTTTCTATTTTACTACTACCACAGCTCTAGGTTGAAAAGTTCTATGATGGTGTCTTCTCATTCTTAAAGCAAAATTGAATCACTCGTAAGTAATAAATGAACCATGAAACACAGCCAATTGTCCTGCAGAATTCTTTAGAAGGCATTTCTACGGCATTTTCATTAAAATTTGACTTTATTTTTAGCAGCATTTACCATTTTTTTCTTTTAATATCTAAGGTAGTAGAGGGTCTGGACTGTAGACATCAAATCTTACAGATGCAGAGTATTCATAGATTGAAAATAAAATTATATCCTCTAAAAATACTGATCAACATGGTATTCTGCTATTCAAATATGGTACTGTTCTCATAAATGGAAACAACTTTTTGGTTTAAAATTGGATGGCATTAATTTTGATGCCATATGTAGTAAGCTATTTTAAAAGAAAAAAGTATCATACATTACTATGTAAATTCAAGTTTTTAAGATATAAATTGTAAGTAATGACCTCTATCACAAGCAATATTTTCTTCACATTAATATGCAAAGTGAAAGAGATAAAATTTACTATATGAACTCAGAGAAGAGCATAGCAAACATCAATAGTTCAGCATAGAAAACATAAAAAGTTGTCATGTATTTTCCTTGTGAAATATTTTTTAACCATTTTTCTGGAAAGGTTTGCAGCACCAGAACACAGGCTCATTTCTTTCACACAGCTGAGTCATAACAAAATTAGAAAACCTACACCTAGTGTTTGCAATGCCTTTGACAAAGCTGATTTGCATGACAAATAAATATTCATTCACTCTCCATCTCCTGTCCCAGGGTATATGGAGTGTTTGGAAGAAAATGCCAACAGGAATACATCAGAACTTACAAGCTAAAATTTTGGGGGGTTGGTTTTTCCATTTGTTTTTTATCACTTTAAATTAACAGTTATCTACAGAGTAGAGGAAAATGGGTTTTCTTACATTCCTTGTTGACATAATTCAGTACTAAACTGGGCAGGCATTTAAGGTGCATCTTCTGTCTTGGCCTATCAGTCGTGTCAGGGCAATCCCAAGCACAAACATAGGCTGGAAGGTGAATAATGGAGAGCAGTCCTGCCAAGAAGGACTTGGGGGTGCCGGTGGGTGAGAGGCTGGACATGACCCATCCATGGGCACTCCCAGCCCAGAGAGCCAAACATGTCCTGGGCTGCGTCCAAAGCAGCGTGGGCAGCAGGGCCAGGGAGGGGATTCTGCCCCTCTGCTCTGCTCTGCTGAGACCCCACCTGCAGGGCTGCATCCAGCTCCGGGGTTCCCTACATAAGGAAGACTTCAATCTGCTAACCAGAGGGCCAGGAAGATGATTCAAGAGCTGGAGCAGCTCTCCTCAGAAGACAGGCTTAGACAGTTGCAGTTGTTCAGCCTGGAGAAAAGAAGGCTCTAGGGATACATTAGAGCACTACTTAAAGAGTCTCTGCAGGAAAACTGGACTGTCCTGGTTCAGGGCAAATTTTGGAGAGACCTCCCCGCAGAGGGGCTCCTCTAGGAAAGCAGATTCAGTTGCCCCCTCCCCACAACAGTCTGGGAGAAAATAACTCCTTAGAGAAAAGTGGAAAAAACCTGTTTATTAAACAATAAAACCTAAACAATATTAAACAATAAAACCCCTTGCTGCTCCAAAAGAGATGACAAACTCAGAAAGTCCCCTCCCTGGGTTGCGGCTGAGGTTGATGAAAGTTATTGACCTAATCATAACCTATTAATTATGACAGTAAATCCCACTCTTGGAAATGTTTTACTGAGCAAATGTTACTTGGAAAATCTGCGGGTTAAACTGCAGATCCAAGAACTTTAAATCTCCTGTTCACTGCCCCAGTCATGGAGCTTGGGAGAAGCTTGTGGAGTCCTGCTAGCTTGGGAAAGTTCTCATTTAGGGAGAATTCAATTTTCCTAAATATTGGCTCTAAATGTTTGAATTTAACATGGAAATTCAGGTGCATCCTTCTTGAAGGTGCAAAACTGATTATTCAGCATAAAGAGAGCAAGATGATTGGAGATAAAAGCATCATATAGTCAGCCTAGGACATGGACAAAGACTTCTGGCAATGTCATATAGTGATAGGACAAGGGAGAATGGCTTCATACTGGAAAAAGGTGGGTTTATATTTTATATTTAGATTTTAGGAAGAAATTCTTTACCGTGAGCATGGTAAGGCATGCCATGGCACAGGTTGTCCAAGGAATCTGTGATTGCCCCATTCCTGGCACTGTTCAAGGCAAGGTTGGATGGGGCTCTGAGCAACCTGGTCTGGTGGAAGGTGTCCTTGCCCATCACAGGCAAGCTGGAAGCAGGTCATATTTAAGGTCCCTTCCCATGTAGGTTACTGCATGGTTCTATGTTTCTATGATTCTGTGATTCTATGATTTGCTTAGAGGTTGTCACTACCTAGCAAGCCAATGACAGTTTATATAATTTCTTACCTTTTGTCTTTCAGTGGTTAAAACCCAAATGCAAAGTGGTCTGCTTCCCCCTGTTTCAACACATGAGAGAAAAGGCTTTTGTGTCTATGGATTTTAAGAAGCTCAGAGTAATGAAGAGGAAATAAGGAAATTGCTTTCATGAAAATGTGAAGTTAACTTCTCAAGTAAAATTCTTTGGGTCTATTCAGTACTTAAACTGATAAATTAGTGAATTAAACAGAAGCTGATAATGCAAAATATTCAGAGCTTGATGAGAGATTTTTCAACAGAAGTCTAGCAAAGGATTCTCCTTATCCGTGTTTGAGAATACAGAGATATTTTTTAGTATAGAAAAATAATAATGACATTTGTGTTTTACATTCATCATCACTTTCTTTTTTTCTGGGTATTGAAACAAATAGCATATCTGGTACCCTATGTAGGTTGAAGGCAAAAGTAGAAATTATTTCTGACTTGTATATATCCAAAGCCATATTTACTTGAGCCGTGTTGTGAGGTATCTGAAGTGTGTTTAGAATGTAGTCTCTCAGGTCAGGGTCAGGCTATATTTGGCAGCATTCACTTTCTGTACAACATGATATACCCTTACAATCCTACATAAGATAACATCCAAGGAATTCACTTAGCAAGGAAATTAGACAGCTGAGTAGCTTGGCACAGTGGGAAAGCATCCACTTTCATTGTCCTTAAAACCAGTCCTTATTAATGGGTAAACATCAAAAAACTTGGAGTTCATTTTAGTTTAGATAGCAATGGCAGCTAAACTAATTATGTCTACCGATGCAAATTGGAAATATGGTAAAGCAGATTGTTAGATATGTTAGATATATGGAATTTTCTGTGCTTAAACCATTTTAGAAATTCAAGTCATTAGTTACTTCAGAGTGATGGAAAATTTATTATTTTTGAAAAGAAGATGGGGAAAGTTTGGAAAAATCAGTCAAACATGCAGTGCAGTATAACTGTTAACACTCAAGTGTGAAATGTTAATCTCATAAACTAAGATATATTTTGGGGAATCATCTAACATCTATTCAGACTATTTTTAGTTGAGGCCTAAATATTCTTGAAGATGTATTTTCACATAGCTTTGTACACTGAATTAACAGAAGCGTTTAATACCTGGTGTCTGGGCATTCTACTGAACAGAACATGGACACTTGCAGTAGAAGTTGCTGAGAAGGCTGAGATACCCCTGAGATGCCCTTCTTTGCATCAGTCTTCACTGGTCAGCCCACAGGTACCCCTGGCTGAAGAAACCAGGGGAAAATTCTGGATGATCTCGACTTGATGAAGCTGTTGTACATCTTAATGCACACACTCAAAAACAATGTCCATAATCCAAAACCTTCTCTGCAATAAGTTTTTATACTGTAAGTACTTATATAATAATCAAATATTTAAAAGATTCTTAATGTCACTTTTGTCCTACACCAGCTAGTTTCCACTGTAAAAATTACACCCAGAAGTATGAAATTTTATGCAAGCTCTGTCCAACTCTGTTTTTTTCTGAATAATATTTTAATTTGTTGCCTTCCCAGAAGATAGGTCTTTTTCATCTTAATTCTTGCATTTTGTTTTATTTTCTTTTCCTGACTCTGAATTCACTAATTGAATCTCTTCCTCAGCCTAGGAAATTTCCAAGTAGTGAAGTGCCCAGAGTGCCCCTGTTCTCCCACTTGAAAAGTTTGCTCCACAAACAGGGCTGTAGATGCAGGCTTTTGGACCTGTGAACCTTGTTGCTTTCAAGGAAGGAAATCAAGGCATGGACAAATTTCCTATTCTTAGCCAGCTGCATTTTGTGGTTTGTTTCAATTTGATATGAATGTTATCTAATCACAATTTTTTTTCTCTCTGAATTTGTTTCCTTCCTTTCAGGAATCTACACATATTGTACCTTCAGAGACATATTCATGTTTTTCCTGATTCACTATGAATCTGAAAGAATTCCATTACAGTCAGTGGTGGGATACATGTACAGACCGAGTAAGAAAACACACTAGTAAATTTCTTCCTGATTGGAGCACATAGTTAATGAATATTGTTACTTGGAAACATGTTTTCTTCATACAATTTTTCTTTAATGGACTGTGACTAATTAAAATGAGGCTTTTCTATTGTTATGTAAGGCCAGAATAAATGTAATAAGTATTGAGTCTAGTTTCTTAAACAAGAAATATTCTGTGATCACACTGTGCATGACTGCCTTCCTTCACTCCTTGTAGGTTTTAAATGCATTGACATGTGTCAGCCAAAGTTACAGAGGAGAGAGATGTCAAAGGTAATTAAGTTCTGGCAGGTTTTGTGATAAATTTATTGCAAGTGTATTGGTGAAGGAAAAGGAAGTGACAAGAACAAAACAGATGTAGTTTTTGCATGCCTAGACCTATTTCTCCTACTTAACTTTTGAAAAAATTATAGACATTAGTTCCTATCTTCACTAAACCTGGTTACATTTTTTCATAGTATACTGTAAGAAAACCAGAAGCTAGGCAGAAGATTAGCTGGATTAAATTCTGTGACTAGAAAACAGTCTACATTCCAGGGTTAGATAATTAGAATAATTTGTTCAGGAAAAGAGACAGTTACTGTTATGGATATGTACTAATATGTTATAAGGGTATGAAAATTCAGTTTCATTCATTGTTTTAAGCACTGGTAGAAAAAACAGATAAATAATCACTTTAATTTTTCATGTCTGTTGACTCAGCAATGTTATGTTACTGCGTTGCTTACTATATATGATTATTCCTATGTTGTTATTTTTTGCTACGTTTTGAAAGAGCATGGATTGAAGTCTGTATTACTGCTGAAATTTGCTAGGGCCATTCTAACTACAACAAAAGTAAGAATCAGGATTATCAGAATGTGTAGCATTTTAACATGTCTTTCTTCTGATTTTTTTTATGGAAGCCATCCGTAAAGAGCAAATGCAAAAGGAATGGAAGATCAAGTTATCTCTCTAGAAAGCTTTAATACAAATAGTATATAAACGTATGGAATTGATTCTTTTTATCATTGTCTAATATAAGTGATCAAATTCAATTATAGACTTTGGCATCACAGACACAAATATTCCTGAATAGAACCTTCTCAAGCAGTTGACATCTTCTTGACATATCACTACTTGAAATTGCTGGAATGGGCTCAGCTGGAATCAGAGAACAGACTATCTGGGAATGTCAGAGATGTTTGTGAGGGTGAAGACTATGGAACAAATTCCTCAAATATTTATGCATAATATGAATAGATAGTATTAATGTGAAATGGCATATGCGATATATTGTGACCTTTCAATAAAACATACACTTTTTCTCTCCTTGTGAAAAATGAACGCTCTTGAGAAAAGATGTGGCATTACTAGATGAATGACATCTGTCAGATTCTGCACCTGGGATGGGGCAACCCTGGATGGACAGACAGTGGAAGGAGAAGCTGGAAAGCAGTGCCATGGAAACAAACCTGGGGGTCCTGGTTGATGGCAAGTTGAACATGGGTCAGCAGTGCCCTGGCAGCCAGGAGAGCCAACCCTGTCCTGGGGTGCATCAGGCACAGCATCTCCAGCTGCGCTCTGCTGGAGCTGGGGCTGCTCTGCTCTGCTCTGCTCTGAGCTGGGGCAGCCTCACCTCGAGTGCTGGGGGCTGGTTTGGGGGCCACAATACAAGACATTAAACTACTAGAGAACATTTAAAGGAGGGAAACAAGAATGGTGAAGGGCCTTGAGGAAAGCTGTGTGAGAAGCAACTGAGGTCACTTGGTCTGTTCAGCCTGGAGGAGACTGAGGACAGATCGTACTGTAGTTACAAGTTCCATGTGAGGGGAAGAGGAGGGTCAGACATTGATCTCTCCTCTATGGTGACCAGGGAATGGCCTGAAGTTGTGACGGTGGCCTGAAGGGGAGGTTTAGGTTGGCTATTAGGAATTCCTCAGAGGGTGGTTGGGCACTGGAACAAGTCCATGGAGAAATGGTCACAGCTTCAGCTTGACAGAGCTCAGGAAGTGTTGGGACAATGTCGTCAGGCTCATGGTGTAACGCTTCAGGCTGTCCTTTGCAGGACTGAGAGCGGGACTTCAATGATCCTCGTGGGTCCTTTCTGACTCAGGATATTCTATGATTGGAGACCGTGGAGGATGCTAGCAGGAGAAAGAAGGATTGGGGGAGTAATTAGAAGCTTATGTTGTTTATTCATGGGAATGCTATGTCAGGGGCTCCAATTATTAGGGGAACTAGTCAGTTTCTGAACCCTCCGACTATAATTGGTATTACTATGAAGAAAATTATTACAAAAGCTTTTATCCATTTCTCTGATAATCTGCTAAATTCTGTACTTCTGAGCAGATCTGTACTAAAGAAGGAGTCTTTTTTTTTAATATGAGTTATTTAGCAGTTGAAACTGTATTAACTGATGTGTAGTCAGAGTAACACTTGATATCTCCACATTTCCACTATTGCAAAAACACAGTGGCAGCAGAGTAAAAACTAACCTAATTCAAGCAGAATATCCTGTAAGAATGCCAGTGTTTGGCATTGGTGAATGATAGGAAACATCCTTTTTGCGTTTTTTCAGTACTATTACATGTAGTGCTGACTAGACAGGTGTGGAGGGCTGACCTTGGCGGGACACCAGGTAACCACCAAGACTAATCTACGGTTCCACAGCTGAACAGGGGAGGGAAAATCAGATGGAAAACAACTCATAAGTTGAGATAAGGCAGTTTATTAAAGCAGAAGCGAAGTTTGCATTCACATAAGCAAAGCAAAAAAATAATTATTTTCCGTTATTTGCCATCAGGAAGTGATGTTCAGTGTTCAGCCACTTCCCAGGATGCAGGGCTCCAGCATGAGTAGACATTGCTCCAGAAGAGAAATATTGTAAATAACAAATGCCCCTTCCTCCTCCTTCCCTTAGTTTTAATCTGAGAGATATCACATGGTATGGAGTTCCCTTTGGTCAGTTTGGGTCAGCTGGCCGAGTTGTGTCCCCTGCCAGGACCACCCCAGCCTGCTGATGGGGCACAATGTAGAGACGTGGCTGAAGCTACGCCATCCTTTTACACCCTCCATTCAAGTAGTTGTAAAGACTAAGGACTCCCCTGAGCGTCTCCAGGCTAAACAACCCCAGCTCCTTCAGCCGTTCCTCACAGGATTTGTGTGTCAAACACTTCCCCAGCTCTGCTGCCCTTCTGTGGACACTCTCTATCCCTTCTGTCTTGCAGTGAGGGGTCCAGAACTGAGCACAGGATTGGAGGTGTGGCATTGTCAGTGCTGGGTACAGGGCAATGATCCCTTCCTTTGTCCTGCTGGCCACACTGTTGCTGGTGCAGGCCAGGATGCCACCAGATTTCTTGGCCAGCTGGGCGCACAATGGCTCATATTTGGCCACTGTCAACAAGCACTCCCAGGTCCTTTTCCGCTGGACTGCTTTCCAGCCACTCTGCCTCCAGCCTTTAGCACTGCTTGGGGTTCTATTTAATATTTTGTTTCCTAGGAAATAGGATAGGGGTGTGAGGTGTCAAACCAGATACAATTTGTTTCCAAGCATGGAGATTCAAACTCTCCAAAAGAGAAGCTTTACTGAAATAATAGCATTACATGTAACAGCTGGAGATAAAATTTATTAATATATCTTCAAAAAGTTATTTTTCACTTGCAGTGTTATCCATTTGTTGCTTGACAAATATTTGTTTTTACTACAAGTTGTATTCAATATAGTCATTCACCTGGCGTTTTTGCCTCTTTTTTGTCACTTTCACAAAACAGGGGAAGGCTGCTTTTGCCTGGTGGTATTACTGATTGATGTGAAAAACAAGTACTCAAGACCTCTCCTGATTATTTTGTTTCTTTTTTATATCACTTTTTGTTGAAAACTGATTAACAATAGGACCTTGCAGTGGCACCTCTTGTTCATCATCAATTGTCCTTTTATTACAGAATTAAATTTGATTCCCACTGGACAGTAATGTAACACATTTTAAACACACTAATAGATTTTTAGTATTCAATTGAAGTTAGATAGAGGTTTTGAGGTTTTTTTTGTTAAATAATTTTGCCACTGTCTTTATTATACATCATCAGTTTTCTTTCCAGGACTATAGATTTTGAGGATTTGGTCTGGTTTGGTTTCTCCTATGTTTTTTATTTTTAATGGGACATGTATTGTCTCCTAGTTCTGTGTATTCAAAACTATTTACCCTTATTTTGTCTTCTGCACCATGGTCATGGAAAAGTAGAGGTCGACAAAAAAAATAAAAGACCAGCCCGAAGCAAGGCAACTTTGGGATGGATATATCGAGTATCAAAATTTTATAGCACGTTACATGTAACTCTTGCTGCTCCTGCTTATATTCTGTTTACAGAGAACATGTTATATTCTATGTATTTCATAAGAGTGAATTCTGGAATTAATTTGTGAGTTGTGTTTCATTAACAAAAATTTCTGCCAAGAAGTGACATTAATGTGTGCTTGTGCTGTTTTGTATTTTCCCTCTTTGTTCCTTGGTTTGCTCTCTAATGATTATGGAGTTACTTTGAACCCTCTCTGTTCTTTCTGTAGAACAGCTACTACTTATGTGCTTACAGTTGCATATTTCCATCGTGTCTCTTGGGCTAACTTCTTAGTGGTGAGACTCCTATAAAATTCCAATCTTGATGTCAATTTTCAGGATGCTTTCGCTCCTTTCATGATACACAGTCGGAAATGCCAAAAGATATTTGTTAAAGGTAAATTTATGTAATTACTAAGTGCTGACAAGATTTAATAACCCTTTTCTAGACTTAGTTTTGAGATTCTACAGCAAAATAGCAAAAAGCCTGCAAGACTTGTGGGACATCTTATCTCATTCAGTAACCCTTTAGAGTATTTAACAAGGTGGGGCGGGGTGGGGGAGGGACATTTAAGCATTTTATCAGACTAGCCTAAAGAGCTAGAGCTATAGCTACAGTAATAGCTAGAGCTATTGATTCAAAGTCCACCTACTCATAATAATCCTCAAAAGCCCTTCAGTGGGAGAGATACAACAATGTAAAAAAAAGAATTGGTTAGCCGAATTGGTTCTTATACACCGCCGGAGCTGTGAATATAGCTCGGGTGTTTACTTAATTTTCCAATGGTTTAGAGATTTTCAGTTCAGTTGCAATTATTTGTCTTGACCATGAATGCAATACAGAAAATCTGTAACTTAGCTATAATTTTTATCAAAGTCTGATAATCAATTTTATTTAAAACTAGATCTAAAACAAACAATCAATTTCCAATTATAATCCTATTTTACACTGATCTTTTCTAGCCTGCCAACACAATTTTCTAGAAAAAGAATTTATTTCAATCATTACAGTAGTCAGGCTGAAACAGCTGGTATTGCACTGCTCTTACACTGAATGCTCCTTGTTAGTAGTAAATCATCACAAACATAAGAACACAAATACAAGCACTCAAACAAAGCCCTGTGACACCTGCCTCTTGGTAAAAACATTGATATTTCCCAGTATAAAAAAAACTACAGGACTCTCCTGCTGTCCAGTTTGAAGGACTTTTTGCTGCTTCTAAGAACACTTTAGAATGTGTTTCATGTTAATCCCCTCTTCTATCAGATCCTGGCTGGGTTGTTGTAGGCTGCCTCCTAGTGTTAGGCATACTCATTTATCCTGAGAACTGCATTTTAAGGAATATAAAAATTCCTGTATCTTGCTTTTATATCATGTTATCCGCTATAATTCACACCATAAGCATTTTTTATTAGTAACATGCCTGTTTACTGAGAATGAGGAAGATATGCCCACAGCTTTATACTATAATCACTTTGTGCTTTAAGTAATGTTTCACTTCATTGTAAGACTTTGCTTTTCTTTGAATTATAGCATGAGACTAGCTGTCTGTGTCAAACTGTTTTTGTTACATTCTGTCAAATTGATGGTTAATCCTGATGTTATGTGGTACTTGGTCACATAAGGTGACAGAGGTTTGCAGATGTAGATGCTTATGAAATAATTCTTCTCACAAGACCCTGATAACAAAGCTGGTTTTGCAGCTACAATTACAATGAAGCCAGAATAAACCCCAGTCAAAATGCTGTGAATGTGCCTTTTCATGACATTGCCCTTTATGTTCTCTACAAAATTATGTCTGTTCTGTGTCTTCAGTAAATTGAAGGAACAGTAATTCATAATCAACATTATTCTGCACATCTTTCCTCTGGTAAGGTTGAAAATGCAGAGAAAGTGTACGGTCAGGACACAGAGTCTCTAGCCTTTCTAATCAGTGCTGGTGTAAGAGATGTTTTTGTTACTGCTGAGCAGGTTTTACACAGAGCCAGGGCCTTTTCTGCTTTCCATACCCCCACACTGGCAAGGCAGTTGGGAAGCTGGGAGCAGACACAGCCAGGACAGGTGGCCCCAGCTGACCAAGGAGACATTCCAAACATCCAACATCATGTCAGTATCTAAATTTGGGGGGGAAAGGAGGAAGGGGCAGTTGTTTGGAGTGATGGCATTTATCTTCCCGGGTCACTGTAATGTGGGACCCTGCTCTCCTGGGGATGGCTGAACCCCTGTCTGCCCACAGGAAGCAGAGAATTAATTCCTTGGTTTGCTTTTCTTGTGTGCATGGCTTTTGCTTTTCCTATTAATCTGTCTTTCTCTCAACCTGTAAGTTTTCTACTTTTTACCTTTCCAATTTTCTCCCCAATCCCCCTGGTGGGGAAGTGAGTCGGTGGCTGTATGGTGCACACCTCTTATGTAAATTAGATATTTCACACCATTTTGTTCACACATGCACAGCCAGCCCTTTGGGACTCTCCTCTAGGAGGTAAGTTGTTGGCAGAGGGGATGGATTGAGCAGGGGTCTCAGGGTAGAAAAATAAGTTGGCTCAGCACAGTGCCACCCCAGGTCTGCAGGATACTCTCTTCTAAGCACAACTGTCCTGTTACAACAGTCAGAATGTTTGAGAAACAACATGGTTATGCCCAGTCCTCCACAGACCCAGGAATTCACTGCTCCAGATCCAGACCAAATCTGTATGCAGCACTACCATTTGTGTCCTCGATAAGAAGTAGGCAAGAAAGCTTATTTCATTTTTACATTGGATCTAAGTTAAAAGGTTTTGATATCTATCAGTGTACTGGGAAAAGTGTAGGACAGCTGAATTTACTGTAACCAATTTATATTCCACCTGCTAAACAATTTATTAAAATATGAATTAATTTTAGAACAATTCTTTTGCTGAGCCCTAGGGGTATTGGCAAACATCAGTATTTACCAGTTCAACAGTTACAGAGGACAATGCTTCCAATCACAGAATGGTTGGTTTGGAAGGGACCTTTAAAGATCCTCTAGTTCAACATCCTACTATGGTGGCACTTTCTACTAGACCAGGTGACTCAGGGCCTCATCCAGCATGACCTTAAACATTTCCAGTGACAGGGTATCCACAGATTCTCTGGGCAACCTGTTCCAGTGTCTCACCACCCTCAACATAAAACAGTTCTCCCTTATGTCCAAGCTAAATCTACACACTTTCAGCATAAAGCCATTGGTCCTTGTCCTTCCTCTACAGACCCCTGAAAAAGTCTGTTCACTGCACTCACTCCAGCAGGTCTTTCTTGTACTGGGGATTCCAGAGCTGTATGGAGTATACCAGGATGGGATCTCAAGAGATCTCTCTCAAGCTGTTGGCCACACTGATCAGTTGGATGTAGTTGTCTTTCTGGGCTGCAAGCACACGCTCCTGGCTCATACTTAGTTTGTCATTGTCCAGTATCCCCAGTAGTCCTCTCCTCAGGGCTGCCCTCTCTGTGTTTTGTCCCCCAGACTATACTGATATAGGGGACTGCCCCAACCCAGGTGCAGGGTTTCATACTTGGCATTGTTGAAATTTGAGAGGTTCAAACATTCAATAGCAGTCATTTACTTGAAAAGTAAATGCACTCAAGGATTGAAACAGCTTCATTTCTCCTAGGTTCCTTTGTGATACCTAGTCTCGTTGATGGAAAGACTGTAATAAGAAAGGGGGAAATGTGCTGCATTGCGTGCCAATAGCAATCCTTTCTTACAATTGTGCAATAATTTAATTGATTAGATGATGAAAGAATAAAGTGACATTGCTGGAAAGACAAGTTGAGGCAATCAAGGAATTCTGGAAAGATTCAGGAAGCTGGACTAGGATGGGGGAAGAAGCTTTAAATTTCCTTTAAACAGCTTTAAAGAAAGTAGGTTTAGACTTCATAAAAGAAAGAAATTGCTAAGTAGTTTGTGCAACTCCTATACCTGGTCTTCAAGGACAGGCTGGAGGATGTCTGAGCAGCTGGGTCAGTTGGAAGATGTTCCTGCCCATGGTAGTGGTGTTGAAGGTAACACATCTTTGAAATCCCAAACATTTTTTATGATTCCGTGAATTCAGGAATTCTATAAGAGACAGAGGGAATAGCATCTCTTAGACTCCTCTAAGCAGTAATTACCATGCCTAATTACAGAAACAAACAAGACTTAGAGAAGTTAATAATAGAATTGTTTCATTTTGAAAAAACCTTTAAGATCATCGCATCCAACCTTTAACCTAACACTACCAAGTCCACCACTAAATCATGTATCAAGGTGCCACTTCTGCACACATTCAAACACCTGCAGAGATGGTGACTCAACCACTGCCCTGTGCAGCCTGTTCTCTGAAAACACTTTCAGTTAATAATTTTTTCTTTATATCCAATATTTATCTCCCTTGGTGCAAATTAAGGCAATTTTGTCTCATCCTGTCACTTTTTACTTGGAAGAAGAGGCCAATCCCCACCTCACTACAGACTCCATTCAAAGGGATGTAGAGTGGAGTAAGGAAGATATCCACTGAGCCTCCTTTTTTCCAGGCTAGACAGCCTGGTAGAAAGCTGGATTTGTGCTCAGACCCTTCACCCCTAACAGGATTTTTGCTCCAGACCCTTCACCTGCTCTGTTCCCCTTCTCTGGAAATGCTCACTGTCCTTCCTGTAGTGAATGAGGGGCCCAAACTGGACACGGGATTCAAGGTGTGGCCTTCCCAATGTCGAGCACAGCTGCCAATCCCTTTCCTGGCCCTGTCACGCACACTACAGGCCAGAACGCTATTGGCCTTGGCCACCTGGGCACATGCTGGCTTATAAAGAAGAGATGGTTTCCCTCTGATTTTATTAGTTATACCTGTCTCTATGCTGAGGTACCTGTCAGTGGTATACAGCAAATTTTAAACTGGAGAGATGAAACTAACTAACTAATTTTAGGCATTCTAAACATTCTGGAACCATCCTTCCTCCCAATTCTGAGATCAACACAGCCTGTACATAACTGAATTTCCCTTGGGGGAAATATTGAAAAACAGCTGTACAAAATATATTGACAACAAGCAGGCAAGTCAGAGAGTTCAGTTATGTGAAATGTTTTGCATGTAAATAAGAATGAGGATAAGTTTCCCCCCCCCAGTTTTCAAATAATTTAATTGGTGAGGGGAGGGGATGGAGCAGGGAGAGCTTTATTCTGATAACAGACGGATTACATTTCTATTTCTGCCAAGGCTGAGAAGTAATAGGGTTAAATTTCAGCAAGGAATATTTAGATTATGCATTTATGGTAAAATTTAACTCAGAACAGTTACATAGGCAATCTGCTCCTCTGTGTCAAGCATTACCATTCTTGTCATATGTTTGTCTGCGTTTTCCTTAAATAATCTTACACTGAAGAAGAAGGATGTCATTTAACAGTGTACTATAGCCTCATTTTCTAAGAAATCAGTCCAAATCAGTAATTAGTTTTATTTTCAATTTTATTAAATCTTCCTTTTACTGTTACTTACAGATGAAATCTCAAGAATAGTTTGCTATCTCACTAAAGAGGATGAACTTTCTTACTCTTAAGAGAATAAAAAAATTCATCCTCTGAGCAAGTGGTTACATTGTAAGTATTTTTATTCTGGAGTCCAAATGTGAGGGATGCTGGAGCAGCAAGGGAAGAATACATAGAAGTTTTTGTTTTTCCATAAAAGGAAAAGGGAGAGAGAAATTGTTGCTTAAATAAAGGAAGGTTTGTGCTACAGCCATGGTGTAGGATTTGGAATACACCTCCTATCTTTTGTTCTAACCCTCCTAGGACTTCTACCCTTCTTAGGGTTTTGGATGATCTAACGTTGACGTCTAGTGGTGGGCAGGTAGATTGCAGAGAGCAATCCTGCCCTGCTCACATACACTCACACATTTTACTGAGGCACAGGAAATGTCATCCTAAAATTTAAACCCAGCCATTAAAACCATAAGACTTGTGGAGTTAGGAAGAGGAAGTTTAAGAATAACTGCACAGTCAGACGAGAAACTAAATGCCTCTTTAAGGCATTTAGACTTTAAGTCTCATGTTTAAGTCTGAAGCATTCTTGTTTACAACCTTTCGTTTTACTGTGCTATATAAACACTACGGATGAAGAGACTGGTGTTGGTAAACATTATAACTAGACTGATATTTATATTTGTCTTCAGATCTTAATCCCTATGTTTATTTTGGGGTAATAGCAAAGATTATTCAAACAAAAGTTTAAGGGTTTTGTTGTTTTATGTCAGCAACAACTGGGCTAAGGCCATGTACAAATGGATTCTATTTAGCTGCTTCTGTGGGAACACTTTCGTGATTGCTGATTACTACTCTGTGTTGAGTCTGTGTAATTCATTTATGATAATGCCTTCATCTTGCTTTCCTTGGGTGACCTTGGTCATATTGTTATGTCCTCATTTGTGCCAACTTGTCAAGATATTCTTAGAATACTGGTGCCAACTACAGGAATTGAGTGTCCTTTTTATTTGAAAATATTGTATTTAGGTAAGATGACCTGCCAAATGATTCAGGATACAATTGTGAAAGTAACAGCTGCAGCTTTCCTTCTATGGTCCTTTAAGCTTTCGCATTCAGTGAGCGTTGGACATATGTGTTTCCATTCCTTTTATTTTCCAAAGTTAACACAGTAACGTGAATGGTGTTTCAAAACATGGTTTTAGAAGATTTACGTTACATGAAAAAAGCTTTCCAATTCAAGCAGCCCAATTACTGTGTATGGTGAACTATTATTTAATTAAGTTTTGGATGGGGGAGAGGAATGGTGCAGACAAAAGGTGTTTGTAGTAACTGGAGTGCTCCTATTAGAATGTAGTTTAATTCTGTTTAGAGCTAACAGCTTGTCTCCTGACTGTAGCTGTTTGGAAGAGAGGGCCCTAGTAGATATGCTAAAGCCCTGAAGTATGTTTACAACTTCCAGTTAGATAAAGTTATGGAAGCAAGCTGGAGACACTGAGAGAAGGAGGACAGGGAACAAAAGGGTCACAATGGTCGATGTTTCTGTTCTTCCTGCCATATAATAGAAATAATTAAAAGAAAAATTTTGTTCAATGGACTTGAGAGAAAAAGTCAATTTATAAAAGCAGCCTGAATAACTTTCCTTAACAAATGTTACTGATGCTTTACATCGCCAAAAAGATGAGATATCCTACTACATAGTACAGTGTTATATTCTGCAAGACATGTATCAAGCTTCAACCTGCACCAGGGGAGCTTCAGGAACAGGCTGCCCAAGGATGTGGTTGATGGAGTCACCATCCCTGACGGTGTACTCAAAAACAACTGGATGTGGCATGTTCTGGTTGACAATGGATTTGATGGTTGGATTTGATGATCTTGGAGGTCTTTTCTAACCTAAATGATTCCTTGGATTCTATGCTGAATCCTACTATCAGAAATTAGAAATGTTATATTAATTTATTAGCAATAGAGAAAACACATGTTCCCTTCTTGGCCAAAGAGAATACTATTTACTCTGTGTGTTTTAGAAAATTTAATTTCTCTCATGGTCATTGACAAAATATGACAGTGTGGCAAACTATTAATATATGCTGCATAATTTCAGTAGATTTTTGGAAAAAATTTTGTCGACCTGTAAGGTTTACCTTTGAAAAAACATACTCCGCACATTTCAGAAAGTAGTGTTGCAAACAGCTTTTATTCCACTAACAGAGGAATGAAAAAACCTAACAGGGGACTATGTCTTTATGGTAATTTGATATTTAAATACAAAATTAGCCTGTTTTGATACTGCCCACATTTTTCTTCCTTAACCCATAGCTTTTAACTGTTCAAAACCAAAAATTGTGCTTTGAACTATGATTTAAACAAGTCAAAGCTGTCAGAGATTTATTTTTGGAGCTGTATCAGGATCAGCATCCAGACAAGAAGATAATCTTTCCTGCTTGTGCTTCAGACAGAAAATACTCATTTTGTCTTTGCTGTTGTCAAGTCCACTAAACCTGAGGGAGTTTGTTCTGTTTTAAAGAAAAACATAGTTGCAGCCACAAAATGTGGCTTGCTCATACTACAGCCTGTGTTCATTTTTAAAAGGGTGTCTTTTGAAATACTATTTACGGAAATGGAAGAGGGATTTATATCTACTGAAGAAATATGGATTAAAAGAGTTTTAAATAATTAGTTTTCACAAGTTGTACATTTAAAATATTGTGTTCATATTTCCCATCTCATTTTTGCCTGTGATTTATTTTTTGACAGCTATATAATCAGGTGTATTTGGAAGAATGTACATAGCTACATTGCTCTCCAGTTGGTATTTTCTTCAGATTTTTAAAAATTTTGTATTTACAATCATAGCTTATAAAATTTG
Organism: Geospiza fortis; assembly: GCF_000277835.1. NCBI lineage: Eukaryota > Metazoa > Chordata > Aves > Passeriformes > Thraupidae > Geospiza > Geospiza fortis. Next base: position 2,784,540 of record NW_005054323.1, read on the forward strand.
AAACAGTATTGCCTTAAAAATAACGAGTTTTTTAGGGTGCTAGATATTTTTATATTCTTGTTCTGAGCAATGTAGTTGAAAGACTAGGATAAGCCTATTATGTTTTAAAGAAGTAGCTCTCTGTACTCTTGATAGACCAAGTCCTTGGATGTCCTCATAGTAATTACAAAATATTAATTACTGGTGAGTCTTGCATATCACTACATTTTTGTTCAAATGCTTACAACAATTTTCTCGAAGAGCAAGGCACTTAACAAATGTTCCCAGCATTCACTGCCATGGGAGCTGAAAGACTATCCACAGGTACTTGTGATTAACTAGGCCTTAAATTCCTCCAAATCACTAACATAACCTGCTTTTTGCACATTGCCTTCCCCTTGCTACTAAGCTTCATGGGTAGTTTTCCACGGTTTAGAGAGCTGTAATGGTCATTCTTTAGAAGATTTCCAGCCATTTTCCTACCTCCCACATTTTCTGCCCAACTACAAACCCCTCCACTAAAAATGGCAACACCACTAATAGCACATTCAGTTCTTCACTGTGGCAACAATTCTCAGACAAAATATAAAGGACATAAGGGCAATTTTGAAAGCTGTTCTTACCATGCAAAACTTGCAGACATCACCAGCACTTATCAGCTCACCCAGCAACACTGGTGAGTACAGCATGTTAGTAGAACAGCCACATAATAGCAGTAATTAACCTCAAAAGATGTGCCAAGTTTCTCCTATACTTCAATACATCAAAATGCCATTTTTCTAAGGGCAAATAATATAGCAATAACTTTACTATTGGCATAAAATAACAATTTCTGTGCAGCACAGAAAAATAAAAAAGTTCTACTGACTTTTCAGTTTGAGTAGTTAGTGCTCTTGTGTATGCTGCCAGGCAATAGCTGTCACAGCTCAGACCTGGGAAAAAGCACACCCTGACCCTTCCCTGCTCATAAAAGATGTTTGCAGTTTCACATATTAAACAACACAGTTCCCCTTTTTTCCAGAAGTACAGAAAAAGTAGTGTTTCCAGAAGAAAACAGTCTGTAATGTTTGACTAATCTACTTTGTCTTCAGTGTCGGAAAATCAGGAGAAGCCCCTTCTTAACAATGCTTTTATGTTTTTAAGGAAGTGAAGGACACTGACCTGTAACACTGTGTACATACTAGTGAATGGCAGTTCTCTATGCTGAAGGAACAGTGGAAGAGCACCTGAGGACGAGGTAGAGGATACAGAGCCATTTGCTGAAGGAGAAGCAGTCAGGAGGGAGCGGTGGAAAACACACTGTGCAACAGCCCATCTGTGTGAGTATCATCCATGTTACGTCCATATCATCCAACATGTCATTTGAACCCTCCTTTAGAAGTACTAAAAGAAGTACTCAAACCTACTGTCATAAATTAACCATTGTTGCTCAGAGAATAATTCAAAAGCAATTCTTGTCATATGATCTATAGATAATGGAGTTTTACTTTAAAAATTCCAGTCACATGAAAAGACATAAATTAAATACTTTTCTAGGGTAGCAAGCAGATTTATTAGAAGAAGGCATATAAAATGTCCAAATGCCTCGACTGCTTAATCCAGTTTTGAGCCCCCTGGGACTTCCAGAAAAATATGTTTAAACTGTAAGAGGTTTCCTCTGAGAGTCAAGATTTGCTGTGTATGGGAGTAGGACATTTGCACCATGAATGTGGGAGCCTGGCTTTGCTGGAGTACAAGTTTTGCAGATGTTGAGACTGTCACCATTGCAGGACCCATCAGCAATAAAGCAAACAAGTTGGCTATATTGTCACACTTCACAACCAACAATCAAAAGCACACATTAAGGCACTCACCAAGACAAACCTCTGCACATAGTTCTCAATCTGTTTGATGCAACAAGAAGTGAACAGGCACAAAGATAAAAAAAACCACCCAGAGACATCTGGCAAAAAGAGAATTCCATTTTCTCCCCTTTTTGTGTATTAGTGTCCTACCTCATCATGCCTGTTCTGGCAGCCCTATGTTTCAGCCTTTGCTGTACCATGATAAGTTAAAACAAAAAATTACATAAGACATTCTTTCACTTCTTGTTGGAGCAGACTTAAAACAAACCTACTCCTCCCTTGAGGTATAACAAGAATATTTAGAATTCTTGTTCCAGATTTGCCATGAAGACAATCAAATCCAAATTACAAAATCTTGGGTGTGTGGTCAATGAACTTTAGATTCTTGCAGTCACAAAAACAAAAATTGTGACCAAGATCATTGTTGCATAGATTAGATAAAGCTTTGTCTCTTAGGTGATGCATAGATGTACTTGCATGTACTGGGCAGAAAATTCCCAAGTCTGCTGGTATGAGTAATTTTCTAAAACGCTAAAGATAACAAATAGCTAATGGCATACATACACAATCTTTATAATGAGGAAAAAAAAACCACAACCAAACAACTGAAAAGAGGATTTCACAAGAATTGGGTTATTCTAAGCAGAAGTACCGGCTCAGTGGAAAATGCATTGAGAACACCCCTGAATAGGACTTGGAGGTGCTGTTGGATGAGAAGATGGAAGAAGACCCAGCCAACTGCACTTGCAGCCCAGAAATCCAAATGTATCCTGGGATGCATCCAAAGCAGTGTGGCCAGCAGTGGGGGAAAAGATTCTGCCCCTCTGTCCCAGTTTCATAGAGCGCACCTGGAGTGCTGTGCCAGCTCTGTGGCTTTAAACAGAAGACACAGACCTGTTGAAGATGATCCAGAGGAAGGCCAGGAAGATGGTCTGAGGGCTGGAGCAGCTCTTTTATGAAGGCAGAGTTCAGGAGATTAAGTCTGGGAGGGGAAGATTCTGGGGAGATGATGTAGCAGCCTCATGAACCTAAAGGGGGCCTACAAGAAAGCTCAGGAAGAACTATTGACAAGAGCATGTAGTGACAGGACAAGAGGGACCAGCTTCAGACTAAGACAGTAGGTTTAGATTAAGATATCAGGAGGAAATTCTTTCCTGTGAGGATGGTGAATCACTGCAATAGGTTGCCCCAGGAAGCTCTGCATGCCCCATTCCTGAAGCTGTTTAAGGCCAGATTAGACAGGGCTCTGAGCAACGTGGTCTAGCTGAAAGTGGCCCTGCCCAGAGCAGGGGGACTGGAACTAGGTCATCTGTAATGTCCCTTTCAACCCAAATCATTCCATTATTCTATTGTCCGGCAACATCATTATGTCTTTTTCAATAAAGCAACACAGGGAAAAAAACCCAACAAAAATCAAGAGCCAAAAACCCCCACACCTCAAAAAAATAATTTAAAAAGGAACTGATACATGTTAATCCAGTTACTAAAAACTTGTCTTATAATAATAAACCAATGGTAAATTCTAAGAATCCATAATTTTCTTTTCCTAGGATAGCTGCAAAAGAAGTTTGACCATGTGTTCTCAGAGACAGGATTTGACTTACCTATGAAATTCTGAGTAATGAATGGTATTATCTGGTAATTAAAGCAGTACATAAAGAAAACAAGTAATAATCACAATTCAGTCAAATAAAATACAGTTTCACTTTATTCAAGATTAAGAAGGTGGGGGTAGGATGGGGTGGAAACCAAGAGAGCCATGCTATGAAAGCCATGCAGCTGAACAAAAAGGAAGTGCAACAATCAGACTTACAAATGTTTCACGAATTTCTTAGAGGTAATTGTAATCCTTCGCAAACTGAGGACCCAAATGACATTTCTCAAATGTTTTAAGTTTACATAACAGTCATATAGAAGAGGAGCAATTCTTCAGCATTTCAGTACAGGCCAAGATACACTTTTAAACACCACAGTGGGCAGAACCAAATGCCTACATTTTAATGTTTATCGAGATCCCCTTTTCTAGTTGCATATACACTTTCAATAAAAATCAACATACTTATTCAGCCTTCTTGTTGAAAAAAATATACATATTGCAATAAGGAATGAGGCACAGCAGAGTAGACATCTCATACAACCTGCAATAATCCAGAAAATTACACGATGGCACAAGTCTAAATACCCTTCTCTTCACTCTGGGGTGATACATAGTTAAAGGAGAAAACTGATGTTTGTCAAGAAATGGCAAAATTCTTTCATGACTGTATGGAGAAAGCTTTATTAAAAAAACAAAGTCAAAAGACAAAAATTACGGACTAGAAAAGGGACCTATAGAAAATAATATTTTCATTACAAGTGGAAACTAAGGGACATGGAAGAGAAGTCCCACACTGACAAGTGGACATTTCAGATCCTGTCTTAAGGCTTTTAGTTAGAAGAAGATCAAAATATTTTATAGTCTATAAGCAAAAAGCCATTCTGGGGGAATTGTTATGTTTTCCAAAACATCAGATGCTTAACCATAAATATGCGCATTTAAAATAAATCCTTCAACATTAAGAGTTAAATTGCTTAAGTATTACCAAAGAGCCGTTTGACATTTGAGAATCAGAGTTTGTTGGCAAAATAAATGTAAGAAATAATTAAAATAGAGGCTCTGTGGAGAGAAGGCATTTTGAATTGGGTAAATGGAAAAGCTACAGACAAATGGGAATGTACAAAGTACACACACAATGCATTTCAAGTGAAATTTGCAGCAGGTAGTTCTGTAAATTCTGGGAATGCAGAGGAGACCACACACTTTACCAAGAACATTATGAGGCTATTAAATGAACTGTCATGCCTAAGACAGAAATGACAGATGAAAAACAAGAGACAGATAAAGAATGGTACTCAGTGCACCTAAAACCACTACTTATCTAAGGCAAGGTATGGAAGTTTGGCGTTATATAACCTGAGTTAATACTCTTGGTATGTACTTGGTGAACAAAATTATTGGAGTAACACCATCATTGTAATAGTTTTGAATCCCCTTATAATACTTTGATTCCATTTACAATTTCTGGGGAAAATTGCAAGATTACCTGTATTTTGTAACCTGCTAAATGGTTACTCAACACCAACGGCAAAACTTACGGTAAATTAACCATCTGCAAATACAGGTTACATGCTAGTTGGTTTAGATTTACAATAACAGAACAATTTGGATACTTCAAGCGTCACCGGCAATGTTAGAATTCTATCCTGTAGCTATAAATATTCCAAACTATTTTTTGGAAATAATATTTTGGCAGTAGGTGCTTTCTATATGTACAAGATATTTTGAAGACTTTGATATGGGAATTTATGGAAACCTTCATGTAACACTGTATTGTTTCATGTACTTTTTGCATCAAATGCAGTAAACAGCCACTCAACAATACTATGACTACTACATCTAAGAAATAAACAGAATTGCAGACATTCAAGCTAATAAAATGCTGCTGTCTGGGTATGAAACAAAGAAGTTTCATTGGGTAAGAAAAGTTAATAAAAGTAACTGTGACATATTATATTTATTATTTAATATAAATTTGACTCCACTAGTCTTTTGCTTAGCACACAATATTATGTAATTCAAGGCATTTATATTTGGTATGCAACAGTGCACTTATAACCCCATAAACTCCTTCTTGAGTTGCAAGACTGTTACTAACTTACTAACTAATAATATGCTTTTATTAATATTTTTAGTGCAGAGTTAATTCTCCCCAATACGCATTTTTGTAAACTGTTAAATTTTCAGTAATAATTGATAGAGGTGCTGCAACATTTCCTTGAGTAGGATATAAAAAAAGTTTACACCAAAAGCCATACTGTACTGTATAAATTAATTGTGACCTGGTCCTTTCATTTACAAAAAGCCCTAGTATTGTCAATTAAGCAGCCACTTGTGACTTAAATTCAAATTCTCTGACCAGTATCCTCCTTCTTATATTTTGAGTTTTAACACTAGTGATTAAGTTAACATTTCCTTTGACAGAGAAATTTATATTTCAACACAGCCTCAAGTCACATTAAAACCAAAACATAAAGTAACTACTGATTAGCACAATCAAATCAAAAGTGCAAGACTTGCTCCAAATACTACCATAAGAATTATTCCAGAGTTCAGTTTCAGTATCAAAGGTTGAGACAAACTCACTTTATACTGCTTATATAAAAAATGAAATCTGAAATTCTTACATTAAGAAATCAAGCAAACCAAGACAAAACTTGGCATTTTTCTATCATTACATAATTTTTAATCTAACATCATCTACTTTTATGATACGGACTGTTCTGATCATAATAAATAACTGGATAAATCTTCCCTCCTTCCTGTTTTTGCTTTTGTTGATGATATTCAAACAGTTCTGCTTGTGAAAGAGGAATTAAAAGGTAGCTGTTGAGTGTTCTTCATCTTGGTGCTTCTCCATTCATTACAATTTTGGCTGATTCTCTCGTACCTCTTCTAGTTTGGAAAGGATCCACTGTGTAAAGAAAAAAGCAAAAATTTAAATCTTTCTGTGGTAAAAAACAGACAAAGCAGCTGAAAATTGGACTGGTTTTTGTCACTGTCTTTACTACCTGCTCTTTTCCTAACCAAGTTTTAACACAGTGTTAAAAATTCTTTTGTAGAGTATAAACCCCTGTCTTTCTAACAAGAGAATGGAGCCATTTAAGCACCAATATTCAACATTTGATACCATGTCACATTAAACTTGTTTCCTGGTCTGCACTTCAAGGAGTAAGATTTGAAAAAAAGAGAGGACAATATTTAATCCCCATGCTGGCTCTGCTTTTGTCTACAGCTCTAGACAAATCACAGATGACAACAGAGAAGCAAGGATCACAACAGACAGAAGACAATAACAGGTCGCAGCAGTGTGATAGGTTACTTAGAAAAAAAGCTTTCTTTAACTGTATCTTGTTTCTTTTAAGGAATTTCATATTGGAATGTTCACATAAAAAGGGATATTAGTTTCCCAAGAATATTAAAGAAAAAAAAAAGGAGGTTTGGGGGAAAGGGCAGTGAGATGGAAATCTACAGCAGGACATGAAGTTATATCGAGGGTCTGCCATAAAAGGTGTGCATACTGCTTTGAAGAAAGATGAGTGGATTACTACTAATCAGAACCTGTTACTGTATCAGGTTCTATCTCCTCATATGAACATTTCTGTTGGTTTTGTGTTTTTATTTACCTCTCTAGGTAAATAAGCACCCTAATATTTTTGTGAAAGGTGTATTCATTTTTTTTACATTTCCTTCCCTTACTTAAGACTTGTGGTATATGTAATATGATGTACTAATTTCACTTTTGGAATAGTTCCTGATTTAGCTGGGGCATAGATGGGATTCCTCTCCCAGAGAGACTAATGGACCTCAGCACTGCCCATCCTTGTTCCACACAGCCAAAAAGAAAGAAAACATAAAATCTCAGCACTTCCAAAGATTACAGGCAAGTGAAATTCAGCACAGGGCTCTTACCTTTCTGAGCTAAGAGTTAACTGCAATCATTTACCTGTAACTAGAAACTACCCTCAGAAAGACAAAATCTGATGAGAACCTAAACTGATGAGAAGATGCAAAAGCAACTTAAACTAATAATAGAATGCACCTTTTGCAAGCTGTCTCAAACCATGATCCCAGGGAACCCCAGCCCTCTGAAATGCACTCAAGACTCATTCATGTTTTTGGTGAAAATTACTAGCTACACTAGTTAAAAACAAGGCAGAACTTTGACAAGTAGCTACCTTCTGGTAGCAGATCTGAACTGCTCCTACTGTCTGTTGCAGTCAAAACGAATGATGTCAAAATGAAGATGTTATACCAAAAATGTATATAACAATAGCTGCAATATCATATATCACATAAACTACCGGTATTTTTATTAAGAATTTTCTTCATTCTTCAACAAAACCTGTATTTTAAAGAACAGAGCAGTAACACCCCACCCCTGCCCACCAACTGAACAAAACTAGGAGTAATTTACAAATAATTGTGGTCTATTAAAATGTACTATTCTAATTAATATTCTAGATTGTTTAGGTTTCGTTAGCATTACTGTTTAATCAATCTTTTGTCAGACTGCTGTAATTCAGAAGATTTATACAGAGAAAGTCTGGTGTTGGAATTGACTATTTTTGAAATTCAGTACTGAGTAGATTATTGCTATTTCCATGTCTGTAACAGATATGTGGAAATACTGAATTTTAACTATACATAGTTTCAGGTTAAGAGTATTTCTGTTACACTTTTAAAGTCAAATTTACCACTATATTTTTAAATCTATTTTGACTTTACCTTAGCATCCTCTGGACTTCTAAAATTAATAATTTTTCCAAATTCTTTGGCATGGAAGACAGACTTAACTCGTTCCTAAAAAAATGCAAAACCAAAACAGTAATTCAAAATTGAAGTTAGCTACTTCAGGTTTTAAGACCTGCTACTTACTATCAAGGCAGCTATAATGGTTCAAACAGCCATGTGTACCAAGAAAGGTCATCTGAGTATGTTTGCATCACATGCACATACCCTGAGAGAGACCATTTTCTGCATGAAAGCTCAGGAGGGTGAACACTCCAGCAGTAACTGACTCCCCTTTTTACCACGGAGTCCCTGGATAAGGGCCTACAAACATGTGTAGGAATGGAAGGCAGATAATGTACATGTGGTAACAAAATCCATTACTCCCCAAGGTTTTAATTTGCAATTCTCCTTCAAGTCATTACTTGAGTGGACATTCCACCAATACTGACTTGCAAGTAGTGGACATAGGTAGTGAAAACAGCGACTTAAGCTTCAGAAAGAAAAACGTAAGGAGTTATTTGCAAAATAGTTTTCAATCATAGATTTCAATAGAGAGCATAGTGCAGACATGTTAATGGATTCTGAAATGACTGCTGTGTAGAGGTAAAGATGGATATGTTATTCAGCATTGTCTGAAATGGCAGAAATGCTAAGAATTATTTCATCCTGTAAAAGTTCACTTGCAGTCAGAAATCCAGTTTGGAGGATTCCAAACCAATATGGCTCTGCCTTTCATGCTGTCTGCAATAGAAACAAATAATCTGAGTGAAAAACTGAATGACATTGTGCACCATCAAGACTGTCCTGATAACCAATATGTGTAATTACACACGTGCAGCTTAATAAAAACAGAAACAAAACACTGGCAGAGAAACTTACTGAATGAAACTAAGTTCAGTTAACAGATCAGTAAGAATTTAAGATTTTTTTTAAAGAAACTGCCTCTGTAAATAGCCGTTGGTGGTCATCTTTCTCCTTATGTCCTTTGCCACCTTACCAGGAAAAAGAATTTTAAGGATATTATTTTAAGGAAAAATTGCAACTAAGAGCAACATTCTTCAGTTTGTATCAAGAGGGAAAACATATATGGTCAGTTTTGAAGACAATGAAACTTTATTATATGCCCCAGAGAGCATAATAACGTTCTGCAATGTTCTGAGCCTTTTGTTGTATCAGCATTTTTCAGACTATGAATACACCATCAACTGGGGCATACAAACAAAAAATTCCTACAGCTCAAGGAAAAAATCTCATCTGCAAAGACCAAGCCACTATGCTGCTTAAAACAGAGACTCGTTATCTGAAGAGTTCACTCATGACAAGTTTCAACTCCTTTCTCTGAGTACATCTCAAATACAAAGGAGATCAAGAACTCAGAAGAGAGTGAGCAGAAACTCAAAGTTCAATTTCATAAACAGTAACAAAAAAAGACAACAAAACATAGTAAGAGTAATGTACCTTGGCTTCAATGCGCAATCTTCGACCATCAACGATGAATGGTTCTTTGGTAAATTCATCATAAGTGTATTGCCATTCACATGTCAGCTGTCCAAACGCCCCTTTTGTCACAAATAACACACCACTAGGCACCAGAAAATAAAAGTAGTTTTAAAAATTAATGTAAAAACACTTAGAAGTTGTCATGTTACCCTTTCTCTAGTGAATTCATTTGTCATTGCAAATGATCTCATGATCATTTTGGTTTGATCTCATGATCTCTAACTATACAGAACATTTTCCAAAAGAATGAATTTTGAAACTCCCTCTTTTTTAAAATATAGCAAAACTGTAACACTACTTCAAGCTGTATTTGAGAAGGATGCCCCATACTCCACTGCTAGACATTGACTGTTCCTATATTATCCTTTCTTTCCTTCAATACACCTTTGTAAGTGAATCCCACAGTTCAGTTAATTTTAGCCTAACCCAGTTTGTAACAAATCCTAAAAGAAATCTTAAAGCTATAGAAATCTTAAAATTAGTATTTCTTTCCCTTCTTAAATAGGAGAGAAATAACACTGAACACTCTCCTACTAAAAACTATGACACTATTGAAGATTATTACCAGCACACTAGGCATGCCTTCCCCATTATTTTGTCTATATATATGGTGACAGTTCAGTTACTTATCAGCAATCATCAAGGCATGCACATTTTTATGATTGTTTTAAGTACATATTATTCAGAATCAAAACGGTTTACCTTTTCGTTACCATTAACAGATCTGTACTGTTGACCATAGCATGTGCAATATATCTGAGTTTTGCAAACCTTCCATTTTCGATTTTCTAAAAGAGATAAAAGTTTTATAGCTTTGAATATGCTAGTAATATACTAATTTTTTGCTTAAAAGTTATTTATGCTCCAAAAATATAAATTGTAACAAAGCAGAAAGCACAGACTTTTAAATAAAAGGCTACTTTCATTAAGTCAAAATATAAGTAACATAGCTAATGTTCATAACTACTTGGTTGCGGTTAATATACCTATGTAAATAAAAATCAATCCTAACCAAAACTGACAAGGAATAATATAATTTCTCTAAAAGTGTCAGGATTCAGTTTTCTACATACTTTTGGTATACACTGAACTTCTGCTAACTAATACATGTCTGAGACAACAAAGAAAATAAAGATTCCTTCCCTACTTTATCGCATTGCCTCCAAAACATTGACTAATTAACCCTGAGAATAAATCTATACCTAGCTGTGTATAAGCACCATTATCCTATAGACGGTGGGACTAACAATAATGTACTTGAGGTAGTACTTAGCACTCCTCTACATTCTTTTGTTTACTCATGAACTAAACCATTTCCTACAATTAATGTGAATACTGTAGCAGAATGCTTTGAATGAGCAATATATTTAAAATATTGATGACAGCAGATTAGTATTTTTTTAAAAACAGAAGCCCTGTACCTCTCACATGACTTGGCAACCATTGGATTTCTGACTTCCTGAGCAGCGAGTGATTAAACTAGTGGTCAAATTAATATTGCTGCATCTTGCTTTGGAATAGCAACATAACTGCTTGCATGCTTCCCAGCTGTTACAGCTTGGAAGCAACACCAGATTAGAAGAAACTAGTATGATTCAATAAAGTTTTAACTACAAATATACAACTTCAGATACATACACAAAAGTTTTAAAAATATCTAGATTAGCCCTTTAATATGTATTCCCCAACACAGTAAAATGATGAAGACATTTAATTAGTGTAAAAAACTTCAAATTTGACTGTGTGGATAATTCCACTTGCACAGACTTTTTAAAAAATATCTCTTCCCCAAAGACACTGATTCTTTTGTGACTAAAAAGCATGAATATTTGAGTAGCAGGCTACCCTAAAGAGAGCTTTCCAAAAAGCTCTTAGAAATTTCCAGTTATTCCTCTTCCCCCATCTCTTTCAGGCTACAAAATCACAGCTATTGGTCACATGCCTACTTACATAAGCCGCTGCTTGCATTTATTGCTGCAAGAGCTAGTGTCAGGAGCAGGACAAATTCCACAAGAAGAATGGCATAAAAAATGAGGAACTAAGGGCTTGGAAAATTGGAAAATAAGCTTCTTTTCTTTTTTTTTTTTTCCCTTTTTTTTTTTTTTTTTTTAAATTTTTGGAAACATCTTATTCAAGTTTTATCAAGGTGTTGCTCTGTCTCTGAAATGTGTCTCTCCCTGCCTCTTGTATTAGAAGCTTGGACATAAATAAATAAATAATGAAAAAACCTCTCTAAAAGGCAGCCCCTACTACATTCCAGTACATAACATGGTGGATGGTGAGAAGACAAAGGAGACTGTATGGACAAACAATGGACAGCATGGATAGGATACCTGATCCACAGGTCAGGCTACTGGTCTAGGTCTGTACACTGATGGCCTTTCATTAGTGGCCTAGAAGGAATGACAGGGAAATGGAAGAGAGGACTGACAAGAACTTAAAGAAACATGTGGGAAGAGCAAGGGTGGTTCAGAATAAGTATAAAACACACTTCACTTAACTGCAAGACACTTTGACAATGACACAAATCACTCTTACTGACCAAACATGTAAATATCACACAAAATGACCAGTATCTCTGGTCATATTCAAAGTATACGTAAAAGCATTTACCAGTTTAGCCTTATTAGGATGGAGAAGATTTCCCATGCTGGAGAAAGTAACCTTCTTATGCTTTGCACAGCACAGAAGTAAGGCTCTAAATCCAAATATTAATCCCCTTTAAGTGGGACTTAGGAAAGGAGGGTATGTTTTCTGACTAGGTTGCTAGCAAATTTTCAACAAGTCCCCCTGCTGTATCTTTCTCAGCTTACAGATAACAAATTGTGAATTGTGAAATTATGCAAGTACAGTACTTAATTATCACACAAGGGACAACCTTAAACATAAGCTATTTAAACAAATACCAAAAACCACAAAAAGTGTTTCATTCTGTAAGATTCCCAAACATGTGACTTGTGGAAAACAAAAACATTGTTGCCATGTGGCACACATTGAGATAACTAGTCCTTATTGTTAGCTACCAGTCAAAAATCATAAACTATCTGTGTTTATAGTTTTGTAGACAACAGGAGTTAATTGGGAAATAAAACACAAGGAAATGTTGCACAGACTATTTATAAAGGGAACAAACACTTGCTAATGCTAAGCAGTAACTACTTGTAAATTTTCTGCCTTTGGATTTTTCTACCTTTTATTTCCAATCTTCATCCCTTTTAGCATTAGACTTTTACCTATTCATTAGGAAATACATCAGAGTGGGAGACTACTGACAATTCTTGTAACAAGCTCATTACTGCACTCTGCTACCAAAGTGCCTTATACAACTCAAACATAAAAAAAATATAATTGATCGCTCAATACAGATGCATAAATAGTTCTTAAAACTTTTATGGTATGTAGCTATTGTTTGGAGAAACAGCAACTTGGACCACTGTTTGGTGATGCAAACCTATGAAAAGTAACATTAGTCATTCTTTGTTCAATGTTAGTTTCAACACTGGAAGAAAACATATACAAATCTTTCAAATGTAATGTCTGTATTTCAAATTAAAAACATTTTAATCACTTGATTAAGGATATGCAAATCTATTTAAAAATGACACTCCAGAAGCTGTAAAGCATGAAGTAACACAATAGGAGCTCCCCTCCTTTGCAAATTCTTACCTGTAGTATAATTACTTAAATGTCACTGCAATAATCTAACAGTAAAAGTGATCAGTTATGCACATATATGCAAATAAGCTCAATGTCTTAAAAGTGGTATCTCTGCACTTGGAGAGATTCCTAATCACACCACGCCTTCTTATTGTAATGAGAAGCAAGCCAAGAGGCCTTCGACAAAATTAGAAATGATACAGAGCAAAATTAAGTAGTGGAGGCAAAAATTAAAATCTATTAATCTTCTGGTAATAGTTCTAAAAATACTAGTAGTATGTGTGATACTTAAGTCAGAATGTTTGACAACCTTCCTGAACTCACTCAGATGAAATAGTATGCAAAAAAATACTGAAAAGGCTGTTACTGCTTAAAAAGTTGTTGTAAATCTGCTGTTCTCTCTTGATGTTCAAATTAACTTTCATCTGGGCTACCAGCATATTTCCCTATGAACTGGATACTGGCCAAATGTGTGAATTCTGAAGGCAATCCACTCTCATTGCTAGAAACTCCAACCCTGAATGCATCTTTCAGCTCAAATTATAAGGTAATTTTTTCAAAAGCAGTAGAATTGCTAATTTCAGCAGGCTAACCTGGTATTATTATCTATTCAGCCTTCCTCACAGAAACACTTAATAGTTCTAACCAGTTCCTAAGTGACTTCATAGATGTAGCTTGAATGAGTGTGGAAAAAGGGGGAAAACTGTTAAAGAAAAAGTAACATGTAAAACATTCATTTTTCACCATGCAAAATTCTTTCATCATTTATGAAAAATGACCACCGATAATCCTTTATTACCTACTTCCTCATTTCAATTATCCTAATGTGCAGTGTCATTATACAAAATTAGAAGCAATGCGCAATGTCCATGATGCATTAGTATCTGTATTCAGATTCCATTTAGCCATGCTGAACAGTAACTCTGAAATCCACCTGGTTTTATTAAAATCAGAGGGAATCTGTGGTCACAGTTAACATTTAAATCTAAGGCCACAGCAAGACAATAAAAATTAGGACAGCAGTTTTTTTCAGAACGCAAAACTTCTGTTTCACAGCAGAAATACAAATTGCCTATGATGATGGGCAGAATCATCTTAATAAATTTTTGGTCTGAATACACAGAATTTGTTTGAGCATCTGAGATGGAGAAACCATACTGATCTACACTTTCATCATGATGACCACATCTAGATGTTCTGTTTCCTGCCAATACAACCAAAACTCTTGGATTCATACCATATGAAGCATGATTGACCAGCAGGAAAATTAAAAAATATTGTCTTTACGTTTCAGTCACAATCAAGTAAAAATGAAATTGAGTAATGCAGGCTTCCGTATTCCTCTGGAACAATCAGTGTCAACTGGTTTCAGACTTTCAGCTTCCCATAACTGTCTTCTATTTGGGATTGGGCAACAGCTATGTAATAGTACCCAAATGTTGCATATTTAAGTGGTAAGGATCCTGCTTTTTCTTTTAACCTAGACAGACAAGGTTTTCCAAAGCAGGACAGATCATGACATCTGTGAGTCAGCAAAGGGACCAGTAAGCTAGACAGCATGTATGAATACCTGGTAAGAGTCTGGACAATGTCAAATAAAAATGAAGTTATTTCGAACTTCATAAAGAATGTAATTTTGCAAAGTGAAACCTTAGTTTTAGGGTACTTCAGAACATGGATGTTTAAGTTTTGATTTGAAATCAAGCACAAGAACAGTGAGGGAAAGATAGCAAGAATTAGCGTGACATACTTTTCCAACTCCTCAGATGTTCCTCCTGGCAGACCAAAGTGTGAATACTAAGGAACAAGGGGCTGCTCAAATCACTTCAACATCCTTCCTGACACGAAGCTCAAGACCAAAAAGAATCACTAAACAAAAAGCTGAACACCTCCAATACAAGAGGATATGGTAATGAAGCACAGCTTTGAAGGACTGTCTTCTCTGAAGCAACATAATCGTACAGCAACCTTATACAACACAGTATAACCATCCTCACAAACTCACTAGTTATAAAAGAAAATTAAAAATAATAATTACAAAAATATTTTGCATATGTTTTGAAGTTGGGTAGACATTGACACAGAGAACCACTGACTGCACAGCGCAACTGCCAGTGACTCAGCTTCAAAAGCACAAACCCAGTCTTTCAGCTTTATTTCCTGGCAGGCCAACACCTCACACATCTGTTGCTTCTGCAAATTACGAGTAACAATTTATGCATAAGTCTATTAAATGATCCCCAAAATGGTCTAAAGTATCCCCTGACAAGGACCTATGCCTACAGAGCATCTTGAGAAAACCAGACCACCAGAGAGGCCTGAACAAAAGGGATGTACTGGATGACATCAAAGGTAAAGAGCACAGCCAGTTAGTCACATCAGCAAGGAGGAAGTTATACAAGTCACTGTAAGAGTAAAACTGAACTCTTGGGAAAAGCTGCATTGCCAATTTGTCAACAGTACAAAATTTAGCAATCTGAGACAAAAGAAGGACACTTGGACTTGGAATTTTCAGGGACACAATGAGATGAGTAGACTTCAAATTCAGTTTAGCAGTTAAAAGGAATGGGATAGCGGAATTATGCAGCCAAAAGTTCAACTGATAAAATACTTTAAATTAAATTTTAAAAAATTTGAAAATGTGGTCTCTCTTTTTTGCTACAATACTTTAAATCCCTAAAGAAAATGATCTCTAATTAGTTTCAGTGTTTTTGTTTTAGTTCTGGGTATTCTTCCATCCTGAAAGAACATCAGTTTCTGCTATTAGTTTTCACAGCTTTTTGTCCCATGACCTAAACAGAAAGTAAGTACTAATATCCCAGATGGTAAAATTTTTTGCTATCCCAAATCCCCATATCCACAGATCCAATTTACTTCTTTTTCTATGTATGTTCAGAGAAACCTAGACTCAAGAAAGAAACAAGTAAAATACTTGCACAAAATTACTATCTTTTCTATTAACACGAAAACTTCAAAAATAGAAAAACAGAACTATACCAAAGAGACAAAATATTCTAGGGTATATAATCATACTTGCCAACTCCAACTAGAGTTGTTAGTTTTGTCGGGCTTTTTTTTTTACTTAGCATTCTACAACCTTTTAATCTAGCAAGTAAAGAACAAATACTTTTCATTTATACTGCATTGTAACTTGAATTAGTAATATCTGACCCAGAAATACTACCATTCACTACTAATTTTACTTCCATGTTCTGCATAAACTTGTAGGATTTTAAGTGAAAAAAATTTAAAACCTAGGTCAATTTTTGGGGCAAAAATTATGACATTTCTAATGCATTTTCTAGTAAGATTGGTCATTACAAAAACAAAACAATTTTATAGGATAAAAAACTAAATTGCAGTAAAGTAGCGCAAAAGAAAAAGATAACATTAAGTAACATTATTCCAGATTTTCAAAACCTAGTAAAGTTAATTAAATGTCACAGTAACCTTTCCATTATGTTACACCTAACAATTTCCTCAACTTTTTGACATCATGTGTCTTTTTTACAGAACTGAAGAGCAAAATTATTTCCTATGTTCTTCAAAGAAATACGGCAAATCCATTTGTATCTGAAACATTCAAAATCCTTCCCACAATGTTTCAGGCAGTAACACACTGCAATAGAGCCTTTCATTTGTTTCTGCAAGGCATCCTTTAGAGGTGACAGCATCACAAAACAAATAGGAACACATGATCGGTAGCAATCATATGCATCATCAATTTCAGCTAAAACCATCTCCCAAACTGAGTTTGTCCCCCTTTTTCTCTGTGACATTAAGGGCAAAGGGTAACTGCCCAAGAGATCACCCTATATAGCAGTTTTTGAATGCACAGTGCCAGAATAAGCAATCTTAACAATTTTAATGGTTCTTCCCCCAGAATTTTGATAAATGGAAGCCAACAGACAATGAAAGACATAACATTACTTCATTGAATATGCAAACATTTCAGAAGCTCTTACTGTTTCAGAGCAATGCCAACTGCCCAGATAGTGGCAGAAGAAGTAATTTTCATTATAATACTGGTTCAGAATGATCTATTACAAGATATCTTTAAAATGAAACATAAAAATCTGAATTTAGTAACAAACCAGTAACAAAAAAAAGAACAAGAAAACTGTGCAAGCATTTCTGTGAATATAGAATAAACACCTTTTTAAGAAATCAGAAACTTGTAAAGGTATTTGGTAGAATTTATAATACCAAATTGTAGTCGATCAGTGTTGACACTTTCCCCTCACCCCCAAATGTCTAGGAAAAGAAAAAACTAAACACTTTTGCATATTAAGTATGTTTTATTACAAAATGTCTTGAAGAACTACTGTTATTTTTTTTACATCTGTCTGTGGTTTTTACATGGAGTTTAGTTCTGGGGCAGATTTCTTTTACTTTTTTTTGTTGTTATGAAAAAAAAATATTGACTTACAAAACAAATAATTTGTAGTCAAAATAAAAACCAAAAAAAACAGTTATTTCACATGTTTAAGGATACCAAAAGTTACACAAATTAAGTATTAAAAATTATGGTAAAACAAATGAAAAATGAGAAACTAAAAGTTTATGATAACATTTCTTGAAAAATGTATGTATTTTATATATTAAATACCTCTATAAGTCATTTAGTGGTCTTACACTATCTAGTTCCAGGAAACATGAGAAATAATGTTGGAACAGAACAGATGAATCCATTTTAGATATACTTTAGACATGTTTATTGTTAAGAAGAAAAGCAGACAAAATACTTTTGAAATAGTAATTGAATAAAACAGTCAAACAGCATTTTAACACCAATAAGGACTGTACAAATCAGTAAAGTTTTACTAAACACATTTAAAGCAATAGTAAATAAACCCTGTTAAACACTTATATAAATGCAAAAAACATTAAACACAGCTGATAAAAATACATCTGGAAATAAACTCTAAGTCACGGTATTACTTATTTCTTCATATTATTCAATACTATTTTACCTAATGTCTGCGTTTATCGGTAAGACTATCTTTATTATATTATTTGCTTGTTTGCCTAGCACTCATCATCATACATTTTATTATCCCCACATTTTTTTCACAGTTTAAAAAGTAAGAATTTAGTATCACAAAACCCCGATTACTCAGCGGGAATTATAGCAGCAACATTTAAAACTTAAAGGTCAAAAGAATGTGACAAAGGCCATGTACATCTGTTACAATTTACATTATCCTAACTCTCATCATCATCACTACTACTGTGAGCCACAGTCCATTCTTTGTAGGCCTGCCTTTTCTGAAAGCATGGTAAGGGAAGAAGAAAGCAGAAGTATTAGTTTAAAAGTAGTAGTTTGCCTGTCAAGTTTGTTAATTAAAGCAAAATAAAACCACAGAAAACAGAAATTCTGATGTGACACCCTAAGTTTAGAGCACAGTATGAGCACACAAAATATCCTATTTCCTTTGATCAGCATATACAATCTCTAAATCACCAAAAGAAGTTTTATTCCAACCTAATCCTGCAATCTGTTGAAAAGCTACAATACAGTGGCCACAGTGCGACCAGTCAGCAGACCTCTATGCAAAGAAGCATTGCAAAAGGGGAGAGAAATCTTTTTATCCAAAAGAAAATATTATTCTATTCAAACCCTTTGAAATAGTGGACATGCAATGCACTGAGTCTCATGCAAAACAAAGCAACAGCTCTAGAACCACAAACACTAAGAACCAAAATCATTAGTATACTTAAGGGTTAAATTAAGACACCAAATATCCTATAGCAGAATTTAATGACCGGGGAAAAAAATGCATATCTCTATTTTCTTATTTGACTACCTATAGGAAGACCTATAAGTCTACTCTGCTTGGAGCTCTGAAAATATTTCTTCAAGAGTAATTATGCCTTAGAATCATCAATAGCAAAAACTAATAAGAAGCTAGCAATCCTTCAGTTTTAGCTACATTCAAATGGTGGCTCCCATCACAAAATATCAAAAGCATTACAGAAGGCCACGCCTTAATGTATTTTAAGTTCTATAATGGAAGATACTGTACTTGGCCATACAATAAAGAAAATTGGAAATTACAAGTTACCTGGCAGATTTTTGTAAAGGTTTCTCAGGAAAAAACCCAAAATATAAAAACGTACAAATTTAAGAAGCAAAAGCAATGTAATTTCAGCTCATTAGAGCTGTTTGTTAGCACTTGTTTTAGCAATATACTTTAAAACAGACAAGGGGATGTTTGAAAATTTATTTTTTTAACAAAAAGAGGATAAAGATTAGTAACAAATTTATGTTATCCATCAGTAGTAGCTTGTAACTACCAGAGGGCAGAGGGTAGTTAAGGCTTAATGACAGCAGTTATAAATTGGAGAGCAGAGGTTAAAGCCATCTCTTTCACAAGAAAGGCACAGGTATAGTATTTATTATCAAAGCACTTTCATAGTTGGCTGAACTACATGACCAGTGAATGGAACAATGAACACAGCTAAGGCATCCCCAACAGATCAATCCTGTTCTTCCAGAAAATGAATGACAAACTAATGAAATGCAGGAGAAACCGAAACAAGAATGGAACTCAACATGGAACAAACAGCTGCAGCAATAATCAAAATTAGTCATAAAATGCTCTCCAAAGGCTACTACATTCTCATTTACTTCTCCAGAAAGGTTATTCTGGTACAATATTTTTGTAGCACTGTGAATCCTTCCATGCGTATTTTTAAAATTCTGTTTAAATTTATGCAATCACTAATTACTACTTTATTTGTTATGGTTGAACATTTCTAGAAAGAAGTTTTATTTCTAACAAAAAGAAAAAACAGAAACTCAGTAAGTTGTGTGTGTCAAACTGAAATTATTTCCCTGAGGGGAATTTTTTGAGTCAAATTTGCTTAAATGGCAGAAGAATCATTAAAAAGTAACAGGCTGTTCAGCATATACTTCCTGCAAACAGTATTCCATTTCGGAACTATTTATGTTCTTTCAAAGGCTTCAGTATGACACAAATACAACTATTTCTAGTGTCTTAAAAGTGCCTTTAAAATGCTGTTTTACACAAAATTGAGACTTAAAATCATTGTTTAAGCTATGTATTATAAAATTACTGAAAAAACTATGTGTATTTATCAAAAATTTTCAGAAAAATATAAAATTTAAAAGCATAAAACTTTTCATTAGCACATATAGACCTTTTTTTTCTTCAGAATGCTCTGTGCATAAACTTTTATAGATATACTGATCTACTTTATGGTGTCTCCCTCAAAAATTGTAGCACAGCAGCCAAATCCCCAGTGTGGTTACATGAGTAAGAAATTAAATTCTTAGCTACTGAGTTACTAGGTAAGAAGCGAATGGGAATTTAGGAAGAGGGAAATTCTAAAGTATTTATTTCTATGTAAGATGAGTTTAAATTTATGTCAAAAATTTATCTTTCATTTTCTTCACCTGTAACATTTGACTTCCAGTTCCATCTCTTAATCTGTAAGGTCTAATAACTCCATCTTCACCAAAGAAGCGAGGTGGTCGCAGGCTTATCACATCTTCTGATGAATCTGCAACCCTGACAAAGCAGAAAGTTTAAGATACATATCAATATCTCTACTCAACTATACTATTTAGCTAAGGAACGAAATTATTTTGTATACAAATAAAATTCTCGTATAACAACTATTCTTATCTATATATGCACTTTGGCATAATAACAGACATTACGGAAATCTATTTCCAAGAATAACAATTATGAAATTAGATGGCACAGAGCAGCACATATCTGTAAAAACCTAATTAGTGTCTAACTACTGCACTTCAAAACTTCAAAAGTAAAGACAACTCTACCACATAGAACTGTACCATATTTCTCTGATATTCTTCTTCAATTTCTCTGCCAAAAAACTTGAACAGGAAAACAAGAGACTGGCATTCTTATGGTAACAGAAATTATCCAACTCACTAAGAACAGGGCCACTGAACAATTGTATTTAAAGTTACCAAGTGTCTCTTCAAAACTGTCTCCTCCTCTATTGCACATAACAGTGTGGAATAATCTTCATCAATGAATTTATTAAAGTGAGACTGTCACAATATTTAAATGTAGTCTTGACATAGTTCTGAGACTGGCATCATCTAGTGGTCTTGGAACTAATTTCATAAAGGAGTAATAGTACATAAAGTAACTTTGAACACATCTGAAAAGTCCTTTTTTTTTCCTGCTTATTTGGGGTAGAAGTTAAAAATCATCATCTGAAGGAAGTCTAATTGCTGAGACATTTAAACTAGTTTTTTTTCAGTAATGCTAGAAATAGCTGAGATTTGTGTCTGTGATTTTTAAATTATATCAAGTGTGTATTTTGTTAAAGAGCCACCTATTTATTATATAAATAACATAGAAGTGATACGAAGACACAAGGTACTACTAGTATTACTATTGTCTCTTTCATGTTATATGATATTCTGTACACTTATTTCACTTACTTTTTAATACCCTGAAATGTGCTGCTTGCCATATCTATGATTCCACCAGTGGGCCTAGCTACTGCTCCAACTAAGCCTTTTCCAACACCTTTGAAAAAACCGGCTGCTCCTTCTTCTTGAGCTCCTAAAAGCATTAAAAGGAGTAAATCATTATAAATCACAGAGTTTCTCTTAAAATCTTAACACGTTTTATTACCATTTAATTACAAATCTTATTTGATACACAACTATGTAGTCTCCACACAAAGTTCATGTAAACAACATTTAAACTGTAAGTCAGGAGAAATATAAAATCTTGACAAAGAGTTTTATAACTCTGATTTACAACAGCTCATCAAAAATCAAGAATTTACCATTATGTGAACAGTTAATGCATCAAGACCAAACTTACCTCTTATTGGTTTTGTAACTATTCCTGTTATGCCACTGACAAAACCCTACCAGGATAAATAAAACAGACATTACAAATATGCTTCCATATAATATTTTTCATTTTTAACATTTTTCTTCCTACTTCATTGGTGAATAGCCTAAAAGTACATGTGTTTGGAGTATTCTAGAATTCACGACAAGCCAACAGAATTAGAGGCACCTGCTTCACAGTTTCTACCTTCTTTTCTATCCTCTTGCATTTTTGTATAAAACTATCATTTAATTGTAGCTATACACCTGCAAAACTAAAATTAAAATTAAGAAACTAATAAAAACTAACTCAAAAAAATTGAAAATCAACAACTCTCTGGTGAACACATCAAGTGCCTGGTACTCTCGCGTGCATAAAATTAATTAATTTTTGTTTTCCTCCTTACAGAAACCAGTCCTTTTCCACCACGAGTGATACCCTCTCTCAGACCAGTGGGTTGTTTATTCATGGCTTCTCTCCTTTTTTGCTGGTAATCTTCATCCATAGTTATTGCAGCTACTCCTTTTGCCATAGCACCTGTGATTCTTGAGGCAGCTCCTGCTAATCCACCTATTGGAATATAAACCAAATTAAAACTCTAATGCAATTTACAAATACTCATCTCTATTGTTTACTATTAGGCGAACTACCATCACAGCACTGAAACTTACCAACAGCTCCCCCTACTAGTGCTTTAAGTCCTAGTGCCATTCCCTCTATAAATTCCTCAGGACCCTGGATGGCTCCCTATGAGAAAAAAGGATATACTCATAATGAGCTTTGAATAGTATGCCTTGTATGTTTTTAAATCGTACATTTTTATTGGGATTCATATGTAACAAATAGGAAAACAGGATGACACTGAGTAATAAAGTGTGAAAGCACCCACAAAAGCTCCTGTGAAAGAAAGACAGACAATTTTAGAATAATAATTAATTCCATGAAGTCTGCTTACTTTAAGGAGAAGCAAAAGATTTGTTTTAAGGTGTGAACTGTAAGAAACGGCCTTTTGGTAGTTAAGTAAAGTAGACACTTCTGTCCTTTTTACTCTCACTTGAGTTTTCCAGGCATTTTCACTTGAAATTTTCAATTCTAAATCTGAATTTAAAATCAAAAGGTATTAATACAGATTTTCAATACAATGTCTATCTATCTACTTGTTAAAGGGCAGCAGAGAATTTTACCTGATATGGTTCATAGAAAAAAGCTTCTACTCCTTCAGACAAGCCTCTTATGAATCCAAATGGATTACCCAGCACATCAAGGCCAAGAATAAGAATATACATCTGTTTAATAGCCTAAAATGAAAATAGGTATTAGTGAAAATATTTCCTAAATCATACTAAAACAAAGGCAAACAGTGTAGAATCTCAGAATAAAACAGGGAAAGAAACATGAGTTCAATATAAAAACCTCAAAATTGTCCAGAAAAGCAAAAGTAGTTGTAATAAAAAGATGAAAAAATCAGTGAGTAACCCATATTATGTCAGCCAAGAAACAACATCACTTAAAAGCATTACAGTAGCCCCTTATTATTAATGATGTATGGAGAGGACTAATTCTTTTATGCAAAAGTATTCTGTTGGATTCTCTCCACTGAGAGAATGACAGGACTTTCAACAGCACACAAAAGCCAAAAAGATACTATGATTTGACTAGTACTAATGTCCAAGAAATTGCGTTAGTATTTTAATGTCAATCATGTTCTATCAGAGCTGCATTGTGTTTGCTTCCCCTATCTATTCCAGCAAGCTGTTTTGTTATCCATGCCACTTGGCAAAGCAATAAAATCCTTATTAAATCCTTATCGTATTCTCACCTGTTTTGAATAATGCCTTATAACTGCTGATTGAAGCTGCTGTGTAGTACAGAAGTGATACCTGAGCTCAAAGAATGCCAACCTAAAAAAGAGACAAAGGAAAAAGTAAATCCTTACTACGCAGAACAAAATAAAACTCAACACACGTAATATTGGTATAATCTTTGTGAGTGATTTTTACATTCATATTTTTAACCTACTTAAAGACAATATCTTGTACATCTGT
>NW_005054323.1:2808777-2821191 GCF_000277835.1 Geospiza fortis
TTTGTTACTATCTTCTCCACCCGCACTGAGTGAAAAGCTCAAGTGTAACTGAAGGATAAAAATGAGATTGGGAAATAACATGGTTAGCTGTTAGATGTATGATATTTCTATCTTTACAATCTTTTATATGATTCAAAAATTGAGTTAGGATATTTCTAGTCTGGCTGAAACCAGTATGACTTTGTAACACAGTACACAAATACATAATGTAGGCCCAAAAAAGCCCATTGACATTTAAAGCCAAAGTGAAGAATTTAAACTACCTTTAAGAAAACAAGAACTTCAAACTGCTTACTTCAGTTTTCAGACATGATCTCCAGATTCTTTCAGCTATAATTTAGATTATTAACTCATTTTTAAAACATTTAGTTTGTCTAAGTTATACCCAAAATCAAAGCAGAGAGAAAATGACAACACAGCATCATGTCCAAGGAAGAATGTAACATAAAACCTTGAAAACAAATAATTACTAACACAAGTTTTGCAGGTGCCAAATAATTACTGGAATATGCATACAGGAAAAATCCTACCTGTGCACACCTGAAATAACCAAAGCATTTGTTTCAAAGAAATCAGAAAATAATAACATTTAGGAAAACTGCTCAAATGGCTTTCATGGCACAAAATGGTAGAAATCTATCCAGTCATTTTCAAAATCAGATTAAAGGAAGCCTGTTTCTGACTCTCTGAAGACAATATCACACAACATTCATTATGCTATAACAGAGTTTAACTGTAGCTCATTTCAGTGATACACAGATTACCTTGCAAAATCATTGCCACTCAATCCATAACCACTAAAGACTAAGCTTTTAGTAAAAACTCAAGCCCATTTATGCCATCCTATTTCCTCCTTGCATTTTTTCTTGTCAATTATAATTTCTAATATCTCACAAGATACTGCGTAGAGGTGCAACTCAAATCATTCTTCAATCCACTTCCCATGGATACATGGGAGACTCTTTTACCAACCGTTATAGAGCCTATAAAGTCCTATCACAGTTGTAATGATGTCAGCTGCACACTAATCTCCTACCCTGGCTATGCATGTTTTTTAGAAATTATATAATTTTCCAATGCATAATATCCTGTGTGTACACAAATGAGCATTTTGCAAGGAACTCATAAATAATAAAATGAAAAAAAATTACTCATAAAGTAAGCCATAAGAATGCAACAGTAAGATAGTGGCTACAATGAAGATACTTTCTTGGCCCTTTTTTTTTTAATCAGTTGTTTCAGTCTTTATTTCCACTTCCTACTATCCTGCATGAGACAAAAAGTTTTCAGAGAGCGAACTCAGTCTATAATGTGAAAAAGGAATACCTTAATTGGAGAGATATGGAAGTATTCATACAAGCTGATTTGTGACGTATCCATTGATGACACACTCATTAGTTCTTCTTGAAGAGATTCAACATCCTTTTCGAAAAGTTGTAGCTGTAAGTGCATTTGAAAAAGATATTTCTTCAAAATTTTTAGTATATACAACTACTAGTCATTTGTCACTGATTCAATACATTGATTAATACTACTTATACTCTCTCATGTACAAACTCTTCTCACTGTCCCCGTACTACAACATTTAAAGCCTTCTTTCCATTGCCTACAGGATGCAGGAGCATAAAGCAAGGAGTCTACCATCTGACTCAGGTAACAGTAAATGAAAACCTCATAGGTTCATATTATTCCCAGATACACAGAAATCAACCACTGATATGGACAGAGAAAATAATTTTTGATTTTTTTTAAATACAAGTTGAATAGTTACAAATTTAAATCTATTTATCTTCAAACAACAAAAGGTTTCTACCTCTTGGTCACTTGGCACATCAGTTTGTGTAAAGAATTCACCAACTGCATACAGGAAGCCAAGATCTAATCTGAGATCCATCTCTTGAATCAGAACCTTAAAATACCTACGCATGAAACAAAAATTAATTATTAAGGTGTTCTACAAAAACAGGTAACACTTAAAGCTTAGTACAGGTTATTTAGACAACTTACACAACTTCAGGTACTGGTTTTGGTGTTTTGGGGGGTTGTTTTTTGTGTTGTTGATTTTTTTATTTGTTTTGTGTTTTTTTTGAGGGATTCATCATTGCTGGTGAAAAGAAGGCTTCCCATTTAGGTGTAAGACAAACACATTTCCAAATAACCAAAACAATTTTAAACACATAGCAGCATTTAATACTGTATATAGCACCACTATACACAGATTTTTTTTCTAAGTAAAGATGACTAAAAATAGGCACTAAAAAGACATCTAAAAATCCTTGCTTTATTCTTCAGTTATGTGGATAATAAAGGACACTGAGCTTTCACCTCTGTTAAAATGCTGTGAGATTCCAAGACTGAGTTTGTGTTAAAATTACTTTTCATTATGTTAGCCTCTGTAATATTTTTAATTTTAAAGCTTGATTGAACATATGCAATAGCAATAGAGATGGAACATGTCAAAATACTTACTTAATATGTGATATTTGTGAGTGTCCTGCAGTTCTCATGACAATACTGACATCAGTAAATGGTTTTGGTGCTATGAAGTTGTCAAATAAAAAGAGATCAGCACAGATTGTTATATGATATACGTAACTTCCTAAGTATTTTTATAAAAATGTCATATACATTCAGGGTTTTCTCAATCCTGCACAACAGGATTACATAATGGATATGACTGGCAAACAAGTAATAAAGGGAAAAGAGCAGGAACAAAAAGTAATAGGAAGACAAGGATGAAATGGAACGTCGAAATGCTATTTAACTGAAAATGCACCATTTTAATTTAAAAGCAAATTAACATTGATATTATATTTATGTAATTCCTTTAGTCATGGAATAAGATTTTTGAATGGCTGATACGAAAATGTAAACTAAACAAACAAAAATGAATTCTGCAGATTCATGCAGTGTAACTTAAAACCAATCATATTCAGAACGAACAACTGACATCCCACTAGCTTCTGAACAAAATTCCAAGCAGTATTCTTTGTCTCAATCCAGAATCCCTTTTGATATTACTTAGGTTTTCCAAGTGACTTTGGTGTGAAAAAATTAATGAAAGACTCCAGTTCATCACATAGTATAGCAACATTGAGCACTACACTCTGTGCTCCAAGCAATGGAGAAAGCTACCCAAAAACCATACAAAATACAATTTGCCACCTGGAGAGCTTATAAGCCTCTCTTAACATCTCTGAGCTTAGGCACATTTCTCTTCGTGGTAGCTAAGATTACTTAGGATAGATTACTAGGATATGCACTGCATGATATTAGAGCAGTAGGGAAATAGTGGACGACTAAAGACGGCAAGAGAATCCTCACTGCCCCAAAACTCCAAATATAAGTAGCACAGAAACAGTGCAACATATTCACTACCATCAAAATTACCAAAACTTATCCTATGAACAGACAAGTCTTCTCACGTATTAGTCAGCATTAAATTTTACTGGTGGTCTGAACTGAAAACCTCCTTTTATATTTATTAAGTAACTTTCATGTCATATGTTCTCCACAATCAATTAAGTAATGTGCCAAAAAGATGCTCTTAAAGGGTATGATAATGACAAATAAAAGACATTTTATTTTTTTCTGTTAATTGTTAACTGTTGAAACAGCATTCTGTATATCTTCTTTGTAGAGGTAACTGCTTCCTTACTTCTACCCTTATAATTTGTATTATCTGTAGTCAGAAAGCTCATGCAGACTTCACCTGATAAAAGTGCTAGATCTGATAAAATTATTAACTTCAGTACAAGCAAGTTATCTTTTGTTTTAAAAGGAAGGATTATGTTAAACTAGAACAAACCTGAATCCAAGGTGATGGACTTTGGAGGTTTAATAGGATAGAACACAAAGGGAAATATGGCTCCAGGAATCTGGTTTTGTATCTAGTAGGGGTAAGGACAGGACAAGGTGCAGCACATTAGCTTTTCAATAATGAAATATTTTAAGACCAGGAAAAACTCTAGAGATATGATCTTTACCTGTGACCTTCCACCAATCCAAAAGGAGAAAAAAGCAACTAACTGTACTTAAAATATATCTATTTTCAAAATCTAATAATTGAATTCTAATAACTTAGAAAAGCTTCTTCAATTTGGTGGCAATAAATGGTCCACAAAAGTTTTGCAAAGGATTTGTTCTTAAAATATTGAGCATAACAAGACAAGAAATTTCACTTCTCTTTTCACTTGTTATACAGAAACACTCCAAGAAAAAGCAAATAAGACGACTGTCAAATATTTTTTCTGAACAGTCATATTTGTCTTCCTTTTTTCCAAGAAGCACTTAAGTAGTATTTCCAAAGACTGAGAAGCCCTGATGTAAAAGCTAATGATTTCTATTAAATTGAAAACATGAGAAATCCAAACAATTCTAGAAATGAACCCAAGTTTCCATGAAATTGTTCTTTCAGAATAAATAACAACTGCTTTTTGACATGACTCACTTGTATCCTGTAAATTTGAATTCTGAAAGACTTCTGATGTGCAGAGGAACTGTATTCCACTTTTAAAGCTGGCAGATAATTTCTTCTGATAGGAATCTCATTTGGCTGCTGAATTGTCATGTTCATTCCATTAGGAGTTAAACATACCTATTGTATTATTATTAAAGAAAATTTAGTATGCCAAGTGTTTTAAAATCCTGCTTCATATATTATACTTGAAAATTTACACTGTAAATATTGTAAAACTCAGCAGTAAAAGTTCAGCACCTTTTAAATTAGATGTCATAATTTTCCTCTATTTAAAGCAAACAAATTTTGCCATAAATTAAAAATAGAAATAAAACTACAAAATAGTGCATTATTTGGGAGTTACTATCATTTACCACATAGCTATCTGGAAGAAAAGCTGAACAGTGTACTGGACTATGACTAGCATAAACATTGAATCATTTATCTATACAGTGCTTATTTTCCTACAGCACATTTCTAATGAGTGTCTAGAATTTATCCATACACAAGGACTGAGCATTTGGAGCATAATGTGCTTCTACATTCCAGAATAATTTCTGAAATGTCTTTTTTAATTTTATGTGGTTGAATGACAGCTAAATCATTCCACAACAAGCCATTTTAAAAATACAGGATTTCAGGCTAAAACAAACAAACAAATCAATCCCAAACTAATATATTTACTGGTATAACACATGAACCAAATACAAACCTTCCTCACTGTAGTTTTATGCATAATTAGTACTACAACCTCCAAAAATGATACACCTCAATTTCAAAGTCAGGCACTAACAACAAAAAGTCTGTAGCAATATATCAAGTTTGTGGAATATTTCCTGAATTTTTTAATACAGAGCTAAAGACGTGTTTTCAAATGCAGTAGGTAAATCGATCATCTCAAATTTTACTGTAAGTTTTATCAAAGACCACAAAATTGCTCTATTATCTTCTGCATACATATAAGCAATAGAATTAGAGAACTATCAGTATTACCAAAACATTTGATTCCAACTCAATAATCTTATTTTCTGAAGGGCTTAGCTCACTGTAATCTCTGAATTCTTGTTCTAATTTATCAATTTGCTTAACACTCATTGGTCTCCATCTTGACTTCTTCTTGGGTTTTGTCTCCCACACCACATCAGAACTTTGAAAATAAAACAAAGAACCAAAAGAGAAAGATTAGCTTTTTGAAAACAAGTTTTCAAGAACACACCTACTTCAATGTGACTTTTAATATGTTGTAACTAGGGAATGAGAAAGCACAACATAAAGCACTACTGCAGCATCAGAAGTGACACAAATCATGCACTGCCTTCTTGGAACTAAACAGAAGCCAGTCTCTCCACTATGATGGGGAAAAAAAAAGTTAACAAGTCTGTTTAACTCCCCACTTTGATGAAGATGGGTATGTAGTGATACTAAGGAAGCTCTATCAAAGAAGTAGTACTGCCATCCATTGTCCTACAATCTCAATGTAGTTTTCTCCTTATAGTTCTGCGTTTACTTCGGCATTTTAAATTTACTACAAATTGAAAAGTTCAAGTCAAAATAAAATGCCTCCTGCACTGCGTCTTATTTTTGACAGCTTCTTTATTTAGTCTTTCCATCTAAAATCAAGAGGTGGTTTTGTTTTACATGTTTCTTCTACTGATTTCACGGTGGGAGTTTTGGGTTTATTTCTTGTTTGGTTTTTTAAAAATGCTATTCTTTCTTCTGTCTCTCAGTTGTATTAATGCAAATAATTAAACAACCTTAAAGAGCATTAGACTTTTTTTCCACTGCTTCTGTGAAAAGCTCTGCACCTGATTTCACCTTACAGTCAAACTTAAAGCATAAAATAGGGCAAAAACCAACACTATCAGGCAGGTAGAAGGTACTTCTTTCCACATATTACTCTCTAACCTACAAATATGTAGCTTTCCAGACATAGCCACCTACCCTCTTTTAGCTATATCTGTGTCTGTGTTGAGACACATCAATGGCAGAGGAAAAAAAAGGAGAGCTGATGTTCAAAACAACAACTACAAAAAAGTACTATCTTGATTGTTCAGAGTTTCCTCTGGTTTTTTTCTTTCCACCTTTTTTAATTTTGGTTTTGGGTTTTGGGGGTTTTTTCTTGCTCCTAAAATGCCATTCATTTTCAAGAAATCTGATATCTCATCAGGGTTTGACAAGAAAACAAAACTAACTATAAGCACTGCTAGACTAATGACTATGGCTGACTGCTTTCAGAGAAAAATCAATTTCGTGAAATCTCAACACTATTGTGAATCCCAGCAATCAGCTGCCACTCTTAATGGAGTGTTTCCACTGCCTAAATATCAGAGCACAGCTTCTCAGGTGAGGGCAAGGACTGGAATTTTCTTAGTAAATGATGGATATGATTATGTGAAGCCTGTGTGTATTAGAAGTTCATGCTTGTTTGTTTTTCAGTAAATTGCAAAGAATTAATCAAGAAAAAACAAGTCTCACTCTATCAACCTCGTAACTGAATAAAAAGAAGTGTGTGGGTTACGGCAATTATATTCAAGTGTCTCTTAATGATTCCAAAGAGCTCCTGTTCAAATATATGATAGCACACATTTCCAAAGCATTACATAATTTCTTTTCTGCTTCCATCTGAAATGTGTAATTATAGTAGGAAACCCAAACAGTAGAGCCATGGACCACCATAATTAATCAACCAAAACTAAAAGGACCTACAAGCTTTTCCATCAAAATTCCAATGCAGAATTCAGCTGCTTCTGTAGTGAAGATAACAAAACCCACTGACACAAACTATTTGGAGACCTTTGTCCTAAAACTCTATTACCACTTCTCAAACTATGTGGACAGGAAATATTTTCTGTCCAGTGTATTGGCAAGTCTGACGCTATTTGGAACAAATATATGTTCCAAAACCACATACATCTAAATACAGTTAGCGTATGTATTAGAACAAAACACATTTCTCTTAGCATTTCTCTTAGCAGCAGGAAAATGTAGTGATTAGGTTTGAACATTATTAACCCAGACCTCTATTTGCTCTTTCAGCACAAGCCAAAATGAAATTCATAGAGTGAAAATATCTGAATTTAAACATTTTATACTGTTGCACACAAAGTAAGTTACCTTGTAATTCCAATGTAGGACACCTCTTGTTTTGTATAATTATTAACCAATGAAATTCCAACATCTTGCAAAGACAGAATAATTTCTTGTTCTGCTAGTTCTGCTTTTACACTTTCATATGTCAATTTAAATACATTCTCATCTTCAGTGAACAGGACAATACGCTGTAAACCTTCATAAAACGACATTAAATAGACCACTTTTCTACAATCCACACTGAGTACTTCCATCTTGTCCTACAAATGAGAGGAAAAGTTTTTACGCTATTATCATTCTACTTCATTAAAAAAAAAAGCCAGAGTCTTAGCAACACAACAATGGAAGACTTTTTTTCAAGGTACAGGAAAAAAAGTAATTACAAAGTTTTATGACAGCCTCTCACCACACACACACTCTGACACTTTTCAACTGAAGACTGCTTACTTGAACAAGCTATGGCAAACAAAGTGTTGTTACTGTTCTGTATTTGGAACTCAAGTATGAGACTGCTGATCATGCTCATTAAATACAAGCTTCATGCATACACTGATGAATGGACATATAAAATCAGACATCATTAAAAGAATATTTTGATTAAAAAATATACCTCTTTTGCAGCAATTTCCTCAGTTCTATTTCCACACCTCCATTTTAATTTCCTAGATCCTGTTGGGTCTGCCCAGGTATACAACACAGCCTTATTTGGCTGAAGGCAGTCTTCCAATTCACTGAGGGAGCTACGACAAAGTAATTTTAAATTCAAATGTCAATTAATATTTTGTGTCAATGACCTTCGCATTCTAGCATTTCAACAAGAACACTAATAATATTTTCAAGTAATGAGAACAGAACAAAAATAACATTATGCATGAAAAAACACACACAAAAACATTATCAGAACAGCAATAAGAATGAGGATTTGTACTTTAATATACATACATATACTTCAAAAATAAAGTATATACAGTAGATTTTATATACTCATTTTCTTCCCCCTTTGTGATCAACATTTTCAGACAAATGTGCTTTAAACTCCATTCCCTCTCACATATACTTAAAAACTTGCAGAATTGTCTTCCACAGCTCTCTGAAAGGAGGCTACCCCAGGAGAGGAAGTGGAGAGATGCTGATCTCTGCTTGCTAGGATCCAGTGATTTGAACAATTCCCTTGCATCTATGCTGTGCCAGGGGAGGTTTAGACTGAACATTAGAAATATTTTCTTTCAAAACACTGGAACAGGCTTTCTTGAGAGGCACACGATGCCCCAAGCCCTTGACTTGGACAACACCCTTAATACCATGCTTCAACTTTTGATCAGACCTGAAGTGGCCAGGCAGTTGGACTAAATGTAGGCCCTCCCATTTGAAACACTGTACTGTGTTCTAATTAAACTGACACTAGGGATTCCCACAAATCATCTAAAAAGATAAAAATTACTAATCTTCACAGAGAAAAAACAAGCCAAACAATCATTCTTCAGGCAAACAGGATTTGACTAACAACTCTTCCACCTTCCAAGTAAAAATCTTTAATCAACACTGCTCTGACTGACTGAAGGGAGAAAACAATAGGCTGTTTGGCTTTTAAAAATAAATAATTCAAGAATGCTGCAGGTATACGCTTCTCAGCATTGCACAGTATCTGCATACAGTGGCAAAGCATTACAAAAACATTACAGGTAGAGAACAGTCTTACTGTGTGCAGGTGCAGAAGTAAATATTCACTCATTGCAAAAACTAATATTCATTAAAATTATCTTAGTTTTGTCCTACCTTGGCAAAATTTATGTAACTACCTCTCGTTCCCTATCTCACTTAACTTGAACCCATTCTTTCAGCTGAATTTTCTTCATTACTTATTCTGCACAGTCAGCACCTGCACAGTTCCAGAAAAGCACATCCCTTGCCCTCACCAGGAATGTAGATGTCACAAGGCCACAAAATTCATATAAAAAGACACCACAAAACAGCTCACTTGTAAAACTACTTAGCACTATTTAACATTGCTAACAATTCATTGCCTTCAATTTACCAAGCAAGAGATTTTTGGGTGCTCTGACAGGCTTCTTTAGAGAATGCATGCTTACAATATACAAAACTAGAGTCCATATGTCTCCATGCAAACATCCACACTAAACCTCTTCATACATACCTTTGTCCATACTCAATAATTTCCTCTTTGGTATGGTTTATCAACAGAAATGGAGCTGCACCATCATGGTAATTAGAAAAGGTAATCACTGTAGAATGTTCAGTCAGATTAACATCCACTGCAATTCCTCCAAGCTATCAGTTGTAAAAAATTTAAAGTAAATAACAGTGGTATGGAGTTCCAAAGCAAATGTAAATGCAAAGCAATTAAGTTAAATATTTTGAAGATCTTTTTCTCTCATCATAAGATAAAACTATCATGTAGTAAAACTAGCTGTTTTATCGTACCTTCAAAATATTTCCTTGATCTAAATACTAGGTAGCAGATATCACAATTTGTAACTAAAACTATGCAGGAGTTCTCTAGCATGAAAAGTTAGACTGGTAGTGGAGTAACCTTCCTTACTACAAGCACACACATTCATGGCCTCAAGAACATTATACTACAAAACCCACTCACCTACATAAAAAGTACTGCTAGATGAGACTATCTGCAACATACTAGTAAATTTAGTGAAGACAAAGTTATTCAGTGTTTCTTTAGAACTAATATTAATACTTCTCACAAAGAATACTTGCAAAACAATCTGTATTTTAGCTCCTGTAGAACTGCTTCCCAGAGAAGCACTTAAAACAGAATACCTACGTACATCTGTTTGTACACACACAAAAGAGAGCAGGAGAATGCATTTGCATAAACATAATATTTTCTTCAGCTAAGGTTTTGCAATAGCTGATAGCATGGGAAAACAAAGTTTTGAGAATGAAAATTAAAAAGTGATTTATGCTGTTTTACCTAACATGTAAACATGGCAGGCAATATGTTACCTTATTGTCCAAATGCAGTAAAAGACAGTTTTCTTGCTGATCAAAATTTATCTTCTTTGGAGGGAGATCAGAATTTTCAACTCTAACAAGCAGTTTGTTGGCATCATTTTCAGGCCAAAAAGGAATGCACTAGAAAAGAAAAATCAGAAATTTCAAAGTCAAAATACAAGTCAGGCGTTAAACGCCATTCGCATTAGCCCAAAATTCATCTAATAAAGTCTATCCAAAAGTGTATCAATTAGGATCAGAAACTCTATTAAAAACCCTGAAATTATCACTTACCTGAATACAGTAAATTGAAAGGAAGTCAAGAAATAATTCTGACTATAGTGAAGAAAATGAAGAGTAAGGAACTAAAGTGGAAACAGTAAGACTTCATATTCACAAAAAGAAGTACATTTAAAATGTAAAAAGTACATAAAATCCAGAGTATAAAATAACTACAACATTGAAAATGACAAGCTTGGTAAAATAAAAAAGATGAAACTGTTCTTCCATTAGCAGACCTTTTTCCAAAAAGGCATAAATTTCAAATCAATTTTACAGCGATAATGAATGACAACAAAATGGGATATTAGCATAAATGCCACCGTGTGGTAACTTGAGTACACAGGACATCAGCTACTAGCAGTCCTTTTAAAAGTGTTTCGTATCTATCTGAAAGTACATATACACACATACATATGCAGGTCTAAAACACACAGTATGGAGCATCAGGCAGCTGAATCAGAGAGCACCTTCGGCTATTCATATTCACAACTCAAATCATAACCACTTTGGATTTAAAAATATCAAAGGCAATCTCTCTTCAATAGTTTACTTGCTAAACAGAGACAACCAGGAGACAGAGAAAAGTTTTAATGGTAACTAATGAAAAGTCTCTAACTGAGTCCTGCCACAAGAACAAGCTATGACTAATAGTAACTCTCAGCTATCAACAGCCAAGTCTTTTTAGACAGACCATCTTTCCCATATTTCAAACTGCTGACATGCAGAATCCAAAATTTTAGAACCATTTTTCTCTAACATAGTTTATGAAATGAGATGTCCATATTTAACGGCATCTGAATCCCAAAATTAATTCTTCAGTGGTGAAAGACTAGTTCACCAACTTACCATGCCACTAAGTTCCCTTTCCCATTGTTTCTCACACCACAGGAAGCAGGAAGACAAAGGAAAAAAATATAGTTAAACGGTAAGATTGAAGATGTAATTTACATCAACATGTATCCCACAGACAAAGGAAATTTAAATTGTGCTGTAAACTATAACAAAACTCAGCATGTAAGTCTCAACATGGAATTAACTGAGCCCAGAGGAAATTCAAGGAGAATCAGTCAATAGTAAACGGAAGTTTAAAATCCAAACCAAATAAGTAAAAAAGACTGGCTAAACAAGACACTACAGAATCAACTATAGGGAAATGAAAAATTTTTGTAGTAGACTTCAGCCAGAGATTGCGTCACATAATGATGTCATTTTCAAGCGTTTTACCACACACTTGCTAAGTGCTTCACCAGATGTTATATTTATACAACAATTTTGCTTCCACAGTGGGATCTTTAATTTATATTCAGCACTGGTCTCATGAACAGTCTTCAGCAATATCTTCTTT
The DNA here is from genome assembly GCF_000277835.1 of Geospiza fortis. Lineage (NCBI taxonomy): Eukaryota > Metazoa > Chordata > Aves > Passeriformes > Thraupidae > Geospiza > Geospiza fortis. The sequence continues at coordinate 2,820,924 of NW_005054323.1, forward strand.
CTCTAAGGATATTTGTTGATCAACTGCCTTGCACCACACATAATTCAAAGGACTGTCCTTAGCAAACCACTACACACTAATTACTGTCCAATAAACTCTATTGCAATCTTTGAAGAGCAATGCATTTTTCTAGAAATAGCGATTAAGGTTTCTGATATATTTAGTACTTTCCAGAAGAAAAGATGGGACATGGAAGATGTCACAGAGAAGATTAGTTCTACGTGAGAATTGCTTTCTTTCCTGAAAAGACAAGTTATCTGTCACTAAT
>NW_005054323.1:2821220-2856748 GCF_000277835.1 Geospiza fortis
GGAGAAAGGAGCAAGCCAAAATATGCATTAACATTTCAGTAAACTGCTTCATTTTTTGAAGATCTCTTACCTAATGCAAGAGAGTAATGTGAGAAATACTCCAAAAAATTACAGGCATTAATTTAAAAAATTCTAGACTATCAGAACAGCAGAGCCACCCATCTTAGCAACAGGATCAGATGTAAACTTGCTCCTGGAAATTGTTCTGGATTAAGAACAGAGATAGATCAAAGACAGACCAATAGAGGCTTGATACTACCTACATTTAGGAGAGATGAAATACTGGATATTGGATTAGGCAACTGAATTACAAAAGAACGACCCTAACAGACCAAGTTGTCACAACACGGATTTTTAGAGACTGCCTATCAAAGGGAAAACTATCGACGCAACGCAGAAACAGACTTTGGAAGGAGATACAGATTCTTCTGTTGACTTGTACACCTCAATTTGATAAACTACCATATCTAACCTTTTAGAAGTTTCTAGGAATGATCCTAAGATCACTCTGGATCTTAGTCTTCCCTGGGTACTTTATTACTGAAAGAAGACTAACATTAATCAATATAATTATGAAACACCTAAGTATCACTGACATTTGTGGGACAAACTAGAAAATCCTGTAGGCATACAAATAAAACAGCCAACATGGGAAACCTAGGGATGATATATGCAGAATGTATTTCAACTACCAAAACTACTACCTTTGAGTAGTTTTTGCAGAAATTTCAGAACTTTTTGTAAATATTTTAGCTCATTCTAATAGCAAAGATATATCAGACATAAACCCCAAAACAAGAAGTAATACTATGTGACCATATTTCCTAAGAGTAAGAAATTAGATATGAAGTTGCCCATACTACTACACATACACTATGATGTAGTCATTTCAGACCTTTATCTATAAACTAGAGGAGGAATCATACATGTAAAGAACTAAAAACTATGTAAGGCCAAGCAATAAAGCTCGGTTCAGAGGAACATAAGAATATTAAGAAATAGAACAAACAAATAGGCATATGACAAAAACAGTCCATTGTTGAGTAAGAGCAAAGAAACTTATTTTGAAAATGATAAGCATAATGGGAAGCTGAAGCAACTTCAACATCCAGAGATCTAAACCTTTATGCACACTTAACAAAAATCACAATGGAACAACGTATCAATTTCAGTAACTGAAATAATGCTATTTAAATGGTATGTCTATAATGACTGTATCATTAAAGTGTGTCCAAAGAATGGCAATGGAGCTGCTCAAAGGTCTGGAGCACAAGTCCTAGGAGGAGTGGCTGAGGGAGCTGGGATTGTTCAGTCTGGACAAAAGGAGGCTCAGAGGCCACCTTATCACGCTGTACAACTTGCCTGAAAGGAGGATGTGGGAAAGGAGGAGCTGGTCTCCAAGCATCGGGACCAAACAAAATAGCCTCAGATGGCACCAGAAGACATTTAAAGTGGCTATGAGAAAAAATTTCTCCACTAAAGGGAAAGTCTGGCATTAGAATAGACTGCCCAGGGAAGTGGTGGAATCACTATTATTGGAAGTGTTAAAAAATACGTGGATGTGGTATTTGGGGATTTATTTCTGTGGGATTTGGGGATTTTATTTTTCTCCCCATACCTAAGTGGCTTCATGCATTCCAGGTCAACCAAAATATTCTACCACATACCACTGCTAAACTGAACAGAAGCTCCAGCGCCACTGCAGAGAGATAATACAGTAATAATATGATATAGTAGAGGTCTTTTTCTCATACTATTTACGATACAAGGTGACTGAATAAAAAATTCCAACTACAATGTAAACCAGCTTTACAGTATGTCCTAATCAAACACTGAGAAATGGTAAAGGATACAGATAATTTATTGAAAAGGCATGGTATAGTCAAGCATTGTCATGGAACACTATATATGGCTCACATTTTCCATCAATCAGAGTGTTCAAACAATTTTTTTCCCTTAGCGACACAACTTGGAATAGGTTCCATTATGAGATTACCTGTTGCAAAACAATGGGAATCCACTTTTCCTTGCCCTCTTCAGCTACTTCCAAAGTGTATTTACTTCTATTTGAAATCATAAAAAATGGAGTGAAGGTTACAATTCTGGTAATATTGAAACTGCTATTGTTTATGGTGACACCAACCTGTGAACAGAAAGACATTATTTTAAGTACACTTTTTAAATCCCCCTTTGTATCTCCTGAAAATAATTAATTAATTTGAAAGGTAAAGTTAACTCACTTGATATTCCTTTTTATGACTCTTGCATTTCACAGAACCATGACTTCCAACAGTGTCCAGTGAAAACGGATCAGACAGTTCACTGTCAGTTACCCGAAGCTGCACCTGTGAAGAAGCACCTGAATTAATTTTCAGTTTACAAGTCACTGACAACTTTTAAAATTACATATATAAATTATGTATAAAGATAAATGGAAATACTGGTGTTCGTATTAAAAAAATCAAGATGTAACAACTGCCAGTATCATCTCATACATGTATTTTCTACCATGCTTAGTTATAACCCATGTGGAATAAGCATTGTAAGTATAAGACATTCCAGAGGAAGCAATCAGATAAGGATTCTTTAAAAAACATCATAATTAAAATTTCAAAGGAAAATCAATGCACTCTTGTAATCTCTTTCATATCATTCATCCATCAGTAACACTCATCATTAAAAAACTCAGGAAACTCAAATGGTCAACTTAACCTTAGCATTCTATGTACCCAGAACCAATCTACCAACCACCACTGCAAGTATTAATTTTTCAGGGAGCATTTATTGCTCCTGTACTGCAGCTTTACATTTCCTACACGATTTCTCTGTCTTATTTGGAATAAGAATCTTTATTGATGCAGTTTAAATGTAAAAGGAATTTGTTTTATTTAGAAAACAACTTCTCTGTGAACTTCTTCTTTCGTAGTGAGGATCTCTTCCTTAACAACATCTCTGTTAATGTAAATTTCCTATCTCAAGCATATTTGACTACATGCTTACTTAGAACACTGTTTTTAGACAGAGATATTATAGGTTTCATGCCCTTTACAGAGCACAGGATAGAGTAAATACATTTTAAAGTGTAAAAATGCTTTCATACAACAACATAAGGAGTACAGAACTCTCAGGTTTGCAAAATACAATACCTTGTTATTTTGAAGGAAGTTTTTAGGCTGGAAAGAAAAAAGGAGGGGCTTTTTGTAATCTGGAGGATGCTTGCGGTGAATACCATCCGCTTTGTATTGTAACATTCGACCGGTTTTATTCACCATCCAGTAGGGACTGTGAATTTCTATTACCATCTGCCCAGTTGTGTAGGTCACATGAACAGCAATATCCAGCTCAGTCTTATCCAGCTCTGTGACACACTGAAATGTTGTGAAGCTGATATCAGGCAGATTGCTTTTTATATGGTACTCGCTTCTCCAGTCTTGATCAAGATAGTTAAGCAATTGCAAATCTAGTTTTGTTTGGTCCAAGACTGCGTTATGAATCTGGGCAGAACATCCTTCTTGTAGAGCGTCATATTTGTTCCCATTTCCCTTAGAAAGACAATCAGACACAAACAGACACAAACGTTTACATGAATCACACACAAAATTCGTATCAACTTTTAGTTTTTAGCTAGCTCTAAAAATTAGGATACAAGCTATTTAGGCACAATTTTAAAATACCTTTTGTGCTAATTAACTATGCTACTTTTCTAAACAACTACTTTAAAAACAGTATTTTGCAAAGAGAATCTTAATGCACAGGCATCAATATTCAACATCAAAAAGCACATATGTCATCAAATTCAAACACACAAACATTCTTCCAAGACAAATTTCCTCAACACAGTATTTTCTTCAGTAAATTTAAATTTGTAGAAGACATACAGAGCTTGTTACTTCCACACATTTGGTATAAGCTACAGTCTCCAGTCCTAGTAATTGTTTATTTGTGATGAAGTTTTACTATTATATTCTACTATTTGAGTTGAAATACTAAATATTAAGACCATCTGAAAAAAAATCTGTTTCCCAACTGTATTTCCATTATCCTAAGTGACATCAGTAAGGAGCGGGACACAATTATGCCAGATCTATAGAATAAAACATACAGTGCTGAGGAATCTGTCTACACTGCATGTTTTAGATATTTTACTCAAGCCTGTCTCTCATCTGGCACTGGAAAGAATACCTATTAACTGTCAAAGTGCACCTAATTGTTTAATTTCATCTGGAAACAATTAAGTCTGGTAGTAGGCTGCAATTCAAGCCAAAACCTGGCAAAAAGGCAGGCCTGTGAGGTTTTGTTAATAGCATGCTACTGCTGAAACAGTGACTGCACATAAAATGCTAACACAGGATGATCCACCTGAGGAATTTTTCACGGAAAAAGCTGCACTATTTAATTGGGCTGAAGTTGCACTTGAGCAACTGAGCGACTCTCACAGGGCTCGATTTGTACAGTGTTTTCTTTTGCATATATATCTAAAGTATGGCTTAATAACACCACTTTTCACATTCTCTGATATTTCAATTCTGAAAATACAGACTTTATTAGACTATGTAAGACTTGCCTTTTTTAAGATCTTGCTTAAAAGCAGAACTTGCTTAAAAAATACTCCATCAGAACCCCTATGTTCTAACCTCCATTTAAACCAGCTTTCACATTTTAAGTGGGAAACATCACTAAAATCCAAGCATTATACAATTACCTCTACAGCATAAGTTATTTGGTAAGGAAGAAGATTGCGGAGAAGAACAGAAGGCCATAAATGAACAACATATGGAAAATCCCATTCATCTTCTGCACCTAATGAAGTGGTCAATGCATCTTTTACAGGAACAATATTGATGATAAGTGAGTGGTTAGTTGACTTCACAGATTGGCATTTCCTTTGTAATAAACTGTCAACATTTTTCATAATTTCATCAAAAGAAATTCCTTCACACATATCAAATTCTCCACCCACTCCATTTTCATTGGTTAGTGGTTGCAAACTCAGTATGGATCTGTAAATGAAAACATTTTTAAACATTTAATATGTGACTGAATGTTTCAATTATAAAAAAATACTATGCAATAGGGACATTCTAATATTATTTGTATTTAGGAAGATTTTTAGCAGTAGTTCATTGCCTGCCTCTATCTTGATTAAAGAAGGAATCAAATGATGAACCAGATCCCAAAATTTCATACTATTTTAACAATTGGGGTTTTTTGTTCCATACCTCCACATGCTCCCCTTACAAAGAAAGGGTTCCTGGAGATTCTTAGGAAGAGACTACTGAATTTCCTTACGAGTGCTGCTCTGTTCCTGTTCCAAGCTAAAGGTCTGGATCAACAACTTACTGCTAAAACCGATGTGCAGAAAGTGCCCTTCTTTTCAGTCATATAATGCACCAAGTTAGTTCATGGATTATTTACACCCATAGCTTTTATAAGGCAATGGCTTTAATTTAATACAGCTGCTCCTGAACGAAAGCTTTTTTGTTTTAACACATTTCCTGACTGCCTAGTGGAACTCATCTGTGCAAGGAATCAGAACACCCCTAAATCTTATACAGAAGGTTGGAAATATCAATGAATTAATGAATCTACAGTACAACATAACTCAAGTAATGAAGGAGATACAAAGCTTTCACTATTAAAAATGAGGAGAGTGTTTGGGAGAAAACAGAAGGGAAAAGTCTCTGCAACCACAAAAAAAATCCATCATAGCAAACCTACTTACCTAAAACTTGGTTACAGTTCAGCTAAAATTTATATTCAAACTCATTGCACTTTTGTTATTAGCTTGACTGTGATAATAACATAGCTATGCCATATGCCAAGTTCTTCAAAGATTGATGAGTCTTTTTTTACATCTTTGATAGAGTCTAAGTGTATAGCTTTTAATCTTTTACTTCAGAACCAAAAAATCAAAAGAAGCCTTTTCAGAAAAACAAAAAAGCTGCACTAATCACCAAACATCACCCACTAGGAAGTGGACCATGTGAATTGCAATCACTGTGTTCCAAAACTACATGAGCTCAGATTTTTAAAGTAGCTTAGCTAATTTAACTTATTCATAAAAATGGATTTCAAAATAGTTCCATTTCAACAATGAAATAGCACTCTGTTTAACTCATACTACATGCTCTGAAAAGATCCTACCTAACAATGACAGCACAGTATTATTTCAGTATTAGGTAGCAAGGGTAAACAATTTTTTAGCATAATTGTATAGATACAATAATCAAAAATGTATAAACATATTCTACAATAAGAGAAAAATACAATAAAGTACCTGTAAGAGGAAAAGGGTATGTTGAATTCATTTGCTGGTGAAGCAGTCCCTAAACATCTTCCTTCTTCAAAAACATTTAAAGGGATTGAAAAGTGATTCCTTATCTGTGTAAAATAAAAATCCAGCAACACACATTAGGAAAAACTGTTAAGACAAAGTATTTTGAGCTTAATAAAGCAAGAATGGGAAGTCTTGTTTTTCAGCTTACCCACATACCACTCAAGGTCAGTATTTCAGAAGAACTGTCTCTAAAACACCAAATCTTTTTAGATTACCTGGTACAGTTTAATGCTATATTTTATACATGAAATAGATACATTAACTGCAAAAAGCTCTTCAAGGAGAAACACAAGACTCTGAAAAACTAAAGGTAAGTAAATCCCAACTATATGGTAACTTTCCAAACAGTGGTCTCCTAAAAACATAATAGATACAACGTTCAAAAATCCATACAGTGGAAGTGTAAAGGGAAGTAAGAAGTTTCAGGTTAAATCCTTCATGTCCATTCCAGGGCACTTAGTTATCTTTCTTGCAAGTATTCTTTTTTTTTATTTTAGGGTTAATTTAATGGCATTAATTAGCTCTTAGGAAAAAAATTAGAAAATAATAATAAATTTTATTTTTAATCAAGTCATGAACCATTTTGAGTGAAAAAAAGCAACCAGAATATAACAATAACACTATCTCTACAGAACTGTAATATCTAATTCATCACTGTAGCTATAAACCATATAATGTCTATCAAAAACACTATGCAATCAAAAGACATTTATACTTAAAGGTCTCACTTTTCAACTGACACTGTACTAAATCTGAAAATAACATATCAATGGCACAGGATGAAGAAAATGAAATAACCTGACTGAAGGACAACTTGTGGAACCAAGGTAAAATTAAAAGAGGTTTGACCAGTTCATACAAAACAAATAGTTCAAGGCCAAAATTACAGCCAGTATTAGTTAACATTACTAATTAATTATCCTGATCCAAAGTCTGATTGATGTCTACCTGCATCCAATCCATCTGTCACTTGAAAATGGTTTTTATTCTTGAAAAATCAAACACAAAGCAAAGCTACATGGACCATTCAGGGAAGTTTTAAAGTATGTTTTTTCAATGTTTATTTAAAGACTATAGGATTACTTTCATTCATTAAAAAATTAAATGGATGGATATATAATGACCTGAATAGGGGAACGTATAGTTATTATCTTGCTTCCTTCAACAGTGTCAATTTGACTGACGATGGACCTTTCAACACCTGATTCCTCGTGTCTCACTTTGTAAATGCATCGACCCACTTTAGTCAATGGAATCTTTTCCACAGCAGAATGATTATGCGGACCTAGAATTTACAAGAAGAGACATGAAATGCTCAAAAGGAGCATAAAGAAAGAGTTGAACGACAACAATGTGTATTCAATACAATTTTCTGTGACATTCAACCTAAAGAATAAAAAAACCACCTGCCTGAATGAAACAGTACAATCAGCACTCTTAATATGCTGTCCTTGCAGTGTTACTAAGGAAACAGCAAAGATTCTTTTCTTGCCACAAGGAAAAGAGTAAATGAGCCCATCACTCAAATATTTAAGTGGGTTTTGCTACTGCAAATAAAATTAGTGCCTCACAGGAAATGTTTACAAGATGTAATAGCTTATTAACAAGGTATAGGTATTATATTGTAAAAACAATTCATCATGTGGTCAAGCTTGAGAAATTGCCAATTGCTACAATAAATCAATTTAAATTTTAAACAAATACACCATTAAAAATAGCTGAATTTTAATTTTAGCTTTAGCTATGTTTGTTTAAAATTATTTAAAACAGTCTTTTTCAAAAAACACCCATCTTAAGAGTAACTTTCATAAACACATATATATACAGAACTCAATTTTAAAACAAAAATTATTTTCAGCAGCTGAATCCTGCAATAACATATAAATGCAAACAAATATCTGACTCAAGAAATATTATTACATAAATAATTCATCACAGCAGAAAACCTATGCTGCAAAAATTAAGAAGTATGATGATACATATAACTTTAAGGTGTAAAGGCTAAAGCAGGATTTCAAATACTGCCATGCATCTAGAATTCCAAGAGACACATGCTCCTTTCATGTTATGTTGTCCTCCAAAATTTATTGACCTGTACAAGACACTGTATTAAGGGTGATAAACATTTACAAAAATAGAAAATGTATGAACTTTGGAACTTACATATCTGAATGTAAAATCTCTTGCTACTTAGTGTTGTCATTGCTGTGAACTGGTCACTCTCATTTCTACTTCTGACAAAATCCATATTTAAACTCTCTTTGTCTTCTAAATGAAATATTTTTGATCCAAATTTAACATTAAGGACACTAAAGGAATCACTAGGCGAGACCGTGATGGGAACTCCTAAAGAATTTATTATTACAAATGGTGCTCGTTCTTTTTTGAAGATGTCTGAAGTTTGACTGGCTGCTTCAGCAAATGCCTAGAAAGCAAAGAATCAATACAAAACATAAACATACCGATTAAGACTTCACCAAGATGATCTCTGCAAGTATTCATCTAGCAATTCTAACACCACATAGTTAAGAAATATTTCTTACCGTGCCCAAGTTACTCAACATTTGCAGTCCTAACTTGGACAGTGTAATGTTGAGCTGGTCTTTTGAGGAAACATTTATTACTGTTTTATATTCTGGAACTTTGTAGTTCTCTTCTTCTTCATCATCTGATTCAAACAGTGCTTTTTTAGCCTTCTTCATCTGAAAGGAGATGTTTAAAGAATTCTTATCTGACCACTCATTCTGTAGAAGAAAGTTTCACCTCAAGACTCTCTATGTCTCCCTTTCCCATTTCTATGTCCTGCCACAGTTTTCCTTTTTGTTGTTTATGTTTATGTTTTTATTCTCAAATAAAATCAAAGAGGGAGAGAAGACAAGAGACAAATTATATATTCAGGAAGTCAATGAAATTCAAGTAAGAGTAACGAAATTTATGATTAGTCCAAAGTAAAGAAAATACATGCTAACTACTAACATATCCAGTAAATACTGATAAAATTCATCTTAACCTCTTGAGCAACAGTGTGTAAAATGTTACACATAATTGCCTTCCTACTGTTAACACAGTCTGCAAATTTAGTCTTTTTGTATTTCCATAAATCAAATACCTATTTGTTTTCATTTGATTGAAAGAAATAATAAAAAGACCTGATGGAATACATTTCTCTAGCCTTCAACACTTCTGGAAATTATGTATTTCCAAATGTTTTATTTCATATCAGGGTGAGGTGAGAAGACATGAGCTTTAACTCACTATCTTCTACCTCTTTCCTATATTATGTCTTGTAACTTCCTGGAAAATTGTCGGGGGTATTTCTAATAGCAGTTTTGTAACTGCAGTATCTCAGTCCATAGTCTTTATCCTTCTAAGGCTATCACTGTAGAAAGTTTTTGATAATGACAGTCCTAGGAACAGGGTAGATCTTCAGTTCTGAGCAACCTCTCAGGTTAAAAATACTTGAACAATTTTGAAAAATTCAGGAAACAATGAAATTAAACAGTTAAGATGGAAGGAGGAAAATAAAAGGTACTTCCCATCCTTTGATAAAGGTTTATCTAGTTTAAGACCAGAATCTTTAATGTTTCCATGGAAGATGAAAAATAGGTGGTAAGAACACTACTCCCACAGTACTCTTTGTGCTAATCAACACCTATCAGTTTTTCCAATACAATTTTGCTATACTACTACTGTGGAACAACAGCAGTGGCCTGTCTTTTCAAAATCACTGAACGCATCATTAGCATATGGTCTAACAGGACAAACTGATATAAAGTTGTTATGATTACCTCATGCAACTAGAATAAAATTTTGCCACTTGAAAAACAATATTCAACAGATCTGAGTGTCTGGATCTTTCCTCGTATAAGAAGTGGTTTCATTTACTATTCGGGAAAAAACCCTCAATAACCAACAAGGAACAAAATTGTTAGATTAGTCTCAGAAATGAAAGGTGGAGAGGATTTGGTTTTTTTTAATGTATCATAATGCGATATCTGAGCTCAGCTTTGTAAACTATACCTTGATTTCAAGAGTCCATGGCTTGAATAAGTCAGTCTTCTCAACTTCTAGTGGTTCAAGTAAAGGTTCCCACACGCCAAATGTCTCATTAAAATAATGTACCTATCAAAATCCAGAAAGTAGTTAGGAATTTATATAAAACTTAAATAAAAAATTCTGATTTACAGTATATTAATTATTTTGGTAATCTAAAGATTCATAATCAGATTGCACTTTCAGCTGCTACATTAAGAGGAAACAAATGCATTAGAAAAATGAATGAGGCAGCTAAGTTTCTACTGCAAAGTCCTGGTTTCAAATAAGTTATAAAAATTGTGCCACTTAAAATACAATTTTGGCTTAAATGGTAGCTGCACTGGAATTCAAAAACACTACAAATAAGGAAGACTCTACCTACAACAATCACTGAATTTTGTTACTCATTTCCAAATATGAGTCCATTTGGATGTTTTATGAACAAAACTGTTTTATAGAAACAACACATTATATATTCTACTGTAACATTAACTGAAGATTATTAGAGGCTTTTAGCCAGCTGCCATTCCAACACTTAACACTGATGCAACAGGTCTTGAAGAACTTGCAAAGAGTGTAAATGTGAGGCTGCATAACACCAATTACTGTGCCATTAATGAACATTACATCTAAAGCATTAGATTTTCATTTTAATCTAGCTATCTTAACCCCTCATTCCCATCATGCTCCCACAACACATATTTGCAGGAGTTTAGTCATCAAATATATATGGGTTATTTTTCTTTTATTGTCTAAATAACTTGTAAGTAAGATTTAGACAATAAGGTTTAGCATCCTAGGAAAACTTCTGTTTCTTTATGTAGGATTCCTCACCTCTAGCTCAAGACGAGAATGTAGGTTGATTAGAGTACTCCAGTTCTTGACTTCTCCAACAAATGAGGACTTGGCTAAAAGCATTGGCACTGTTCTGTGCCCAACCCCAGCTTCAAGTGTTATAAAAACAGATTCTATATTAAGTTTCAATGACTCCCCTGTGGGAACCAGTTCAGTGTTAGGATTTTTATCTTCATTTTCATTAGTCTCTTCAAGAAACCACATTTTCAGATTTTTTATATCTTTCTTATTCCACAAGTCAGGAGGAATTTGACTAATCTCTTCTTTCGTTGTTTCTGTAGTTTGGTAAAGGGCTGATGTAATAGTAATTACTGTGTTTATGATTATTGGTGAAACCTACAAATAAGAAATTGGAATAACTGGAAATGAGAATCTAATACAGAAATAGCTAGATTCAGACACAAAAGTATAATAAGTATGTTACAATAACAAAACACTTCCATTTTCTACAGGACTCTCATTCAAATATACTTCCCTTCCACAAGCAATAGTTCAATCTTTTCACATTTGCTATCACTGCCTTATTTCCAGATGGAAGCTTTCTAAACTATTTCATTCAATGATTTATCTGAACACTTCAAAACTTATCTCTGCACACCAGGCATTTTATAAAACACAAATTCAAAACTGAAGCACAGAGACACAGTTGTTTATTTTCAATTTTATTCATTTTGACATGCTCAACAGGTAGGTGACCTAATGAAATACAGGAACAATTCCCCACTTCAGTCATTCCTGAAGCAATTTCATAGCCTGCTGAATGTGAAGTAGAAAACTAAAAACATAATACAAGTCTACTTACTTCTATTGTTAGAGATTTAATGGTTAGATCAGCTGTCTGTGGATTAGTACCTGACTGTTTCATTTCAAAGAAGAAGTCACAAGGTTGCAATACCTATACAATAAAGTAAAAACATATGTCATATAGAGAGAAAAATATTTTTAGAAACTTACTTTGAAATCATACACATAAAGAATAAAGTTTTTTATGTTAATGAAAGGTTTTCTTTCTTTTTACTAAAAGAAAACTTACCCATATTTGGTTCTTCAAAATTAAGAGAAATCTGAACATTAGTAACATGATGAAAGAAAAAACAAGTATCCAGAAGCATCACCTCAGCTATTCTCAATCATTAAAGTCTGAAATGTCAACTACAGTAAAATACATTACACTTCAGTAACTCCATTCTTAGGGTAAAGTCTGCTGATACCTTCAATGCACTGCACCATCAGGTCTCTGACTTTTGAGGAAAACCAGTTTTTCAGTTGCAATGCAGCAATGACACAGTTACAGTTTTCCTGAATAACAATGTAGGCGTTTGAATCACAATCACCCAGTTCCAACTTTGTTTTGCAATCCCTGAACGTTTTCACTTGCCGAAGTTTACCAAATTTGAGGTATGCTATAAACAAAACCAGTGCAGTGTTATTAATAGAGGACTCAGAGGTAATTAGACTATACTGACACTGTGCAGATAGGAAAATTTGCCCTCAAATCCCCATCTGTCAGTCTTTCAAAAACTAGTATACTTTCCCAGAGTAAAATTAGATTGTTTATAGAAAAGCCTGGCTTCAGAGGTTTGCTTACACACGTTTTCAAAAGGAGCAGTTATGCTCCTACCTGCAGGTAATATGAGGGTTTTTTTGGTGTTTTTTTTGACTCTTTTCAAGAACTTTCTGAATCTTTCAAGGAGGGTATTAAGCACTGAAACTAGTGTCCTCTGAAGTATTTTTCACTATCTACAACACAAGCATCCTGTCAGATTCAGGTCTTTTTCCCTGTTTCTACAGTCTGACATAAGAGATTCCATCAGAAGATATTCCCGTAAGAGGGAAAATTTGGTGTCCAATAGCCTTCTACAAAGAAAGTAACATTTATGCCACATTTGCCGGCAACTAAACCAGAAGTCAAACGATTTTGCATTGTGGCTGTCAATGCTAGTGCATCACTTTCTAAATTACTAGATAAACATTTTAGTGGAATTAAAGACTGTGTAAACACAAGGAGTAAACTGAGGTGCTATGATTCCACCTGAAACTGAGATGAAAAGGAAGCCCCAGTCCTTTCTGCTTACAGCTTTGGTCTTTCTTACATCACTCCGTAAGTAAGCAGGCATTAACAGAGAGCTGAGAAGTTTTGTTCTTCAAAATTCATCTGTGGTCTGAGAACCTGAGTAACTGTTGTATATACAGCCAATTTGAATTTTTTCTTTAATGCAATGATATCATCACAGAGTTAACTGTGAGGAACAGTCTGCTGTAGAGGTAGGAAAGCTGTAAGAAGCTCCAGGAGTCAGTGCGACTTTCACCTGGTCAGTAACTAATAAGTCTGATTCTGTTGCCAAATATAAATAGGCAGCTTTACTATAACAGATCTATAGACCTAAACATAAAGGAATTTATGAACAGCATACAGTAAGTAGATGATTTCTGAATATGCACTCCCCCTTTTTTTTTTCTTGTGAACTGTTATTGTCTTATACAGGTATTTAATACAAAGTTTTAGACTGATAGCACTCCAAATTACTCCTTGGGGCTCTGCATTGTAGCTTGTCATACAAAGCAAAACACAATGCCTGAGATCAAGATGATGCTTTAGGCATATCGGACAAAAGAGAATAAAATCAACAAAATGTTAGCCACAAAATTTTACTCATACTGTAAATCTATACTACTATATTGTAGTATACATTTTAATGATGAACATTGCAGAAGTTATCTGCATTTTAGTTACACAGCACCTTTCAAGCTACATGGCACCTTTTAAATACATGGAATGGCTGCAAACTCACCGTAGTAATGCTCCCTTTCCTTTCTTCTGGAAGAAATGGGCATGCTTTCATCTGTATTTCTCTAACAGCAGCTGTCATGTTGTACCTTTCAGGGCTATTTTTAATGAAGATCTCACACTGTGTTGTAACTACCAATGCAGGAGCGTCGCTTCTTGTTAAATCAGCCACAAACACAATCTCTGGATTTTTAACAACAATGTTCATTTCCATTGTCGAAACAGGCTGCACAGATGCTTCAGAAATATAAATAACATTAGTTTAATTGTTCGAAGATTAACTCTCAATTATTTTCTTGTTGATTTATTAATAATTATTAATAAATAATTATTAATAGAAATAATTATTAATAAAATTAATTTTATCATTAATAACAATAATTACAACAATTATTTAATTCTTGTAACTTATAGGGAGACACTGACTATTCAGGGGTAAGACCTAGCATGACTAGTGTTAGCAAATCTGTAGATCCCTGCAACTGACATTTCTAGCCTCTTCATTGCAGGCACAAAACCATTTAATATCTAGTTACTCTTGTGTACCACAGAAGACTGCACAAAGCTTCTCTGTCCAAATGAAAAGGATAACCACTGTTGAATGAAAATTACAAGTATCACCACTGTTACTATCTCTGACATTAACAAATGTATCAGCTTCACTCCATATCTACATCTGCCAACTCTGTAAAGAGTTTTACAAAAATGCTGGGCACATTTTCTGCTCTCTGGAGTAGCAAATGCTCATTTTTCCACAGGACAATAATGCAGCATTATTGATGCCTAATGTAAACACTTGCAATAAAAACACACTTCTTCATATAAGACTTCCTTTCTGTTCAGACTTTGATCATCAGCAAATAATCACAAAAAGCCTCGCTGACAAGGACACAACTACAATATTTAAAGCACAGGAAAACACCACCAAAAAAACAGGGACTTGCTTTGGCATACCTGATAAGAACTATCTGAGGCCTGGAAGCATAAAAAGAGTATTTCCTGCTCTGATGCTCTAATGGAACAACTTTTGTTGTCAGATACTTAAGCTAAAAATCTGTTTTCTGATGTAGGACGAAATGAACATCAGTGGACAACTGAAATGACATTTCTAGGCCCCAATATCAGGCAGGCCAATTCCACATGTAAGCACAATATATATAATATGCTCCACTATTAATTCCATTTTATTTTAAACATACATTTTTAGGTATCTTCTTTCTCTAGTAAGACAAGACTTCATTTGGAAACAAATACTCAAGGTCATGAATCTATTTCCATGATGCAAAGAAAGCAACATCAATAGTTACAAGCTGTTCTATACATATAAACATAGGAAATAGCATAAAAGGAGTATTTTTTATGCACTATTACAATACGAAAACTGAGCTGATATTCAAATGCAGATTTTAAACTATTTCTGGTGTATACTGGTATATACCTTGGTCCTTTACAGGTAATGACTGCTGTTTGAGATTTCTTTGTGCAGCAGCACTTTCTGCATTAGCCTTTAGAAATATATCTGCTACAGTAAGTAGAAACTCCATGCTTGCACAAAGGTATATCTCTTGAACAATAACATCAAGAGCAGTGCCATCTCTCCCCTGTTTGTAGTTTACATCCACCATAACTTTCTTTTCAAATCCATGTTTCATTTCCACCATTCTGAAACACAATTAAGGAGGCATTTAACAAAACAATAAAAAGCCAGCCATAAATACTGAAAAACACTCAAGATTCTCATTCCAGATGCAATACATTAACAAGACTGAATTTAAAAAGCAATGCAAATAATTTTAGCACATGACTGATAAAAATAGCAGCACTAATTTTTTGAAACTTTAAAACTAATTGGAATCCCATACTGTTAACTGAAGATGTTAATAATTTAACAAGACAAACCATCATATTTCCTTTACATATCAAAAGTATGTATGTAAATATGTATGTATGTATGTATGTACATAAGTTTACATATCAAAAGTTTTCCTGAAGTTTGTAACTATTCATGAGACATCATCCCAGTCTTACTTAGAACTTCATTAAAGTGGAAAGTGAAATTGATTTCTATGCGTATTTAATAAACTTACATTTAAAGTTCAGTTTATTTCATTTTTTGTATCTAGCACTGGTGTCTCACAAAGACATGTGGAACAAAAGGCATGTGAAACACATATCTCTGCACAGAAATAAGTACTTTAAGAACTCCTACACTAAAACAATTGCGGTTTTAACAGAATACTAATGAAACATAAACATTATGAACTCTTTGTCTAACTCTAATAAATAGTAAATTATGTAAAATTACAGACCTTGGTGTAGCCTTCTGGATGGACTGTCTTTTATCATCTAATGTACAGTTTGCCAGTTTGACTGAAGCATTCATTGAACCATCTGATAACATTTTCAGAGCAGCTGACATGAGAACTAATTTAAACTCTGCAAGCTTCAAAAGGTCATCCCTCTGATCCAAACTGTTAACCTGTTTAAATGAAACATTCGTAGATTTCATTATGGGTAGCAAAAATAATATATAGGTGTGATATACAGTTTTACTCTAACCGATGATATTTTCAAAAATAATAAATTAAATAAACTCACCAGTAATTCAAAAGACAACCACAAACAACAACATACAAGACAAAATTTTCAAAATGCAAAGCTTTGCCCTTCTACCACCTTTCTAAAGCAAGTTAACATATGTGAGAGACCTAAGTTTACAATAACTTATGAACTTTTAGTCGGAAATCTAGTGACAAGTTTTGTAAGTTTAAACCAAGAAGAATATAAATGTATTCCTACTGACAAATTTAATAATCGTTCTCCACCGTTTTGCGTGTGTCCATGTACCCATCTCTACATGTAATTAATTAATATAGTTCATTCATCTGCATATTTTTCTTCCCAAACTGTATTTTAAATTAATATAAATTTTCATCAGATTTTTAGACAGAAGATGCCACATATTATGTGCTACCACTGGTTATTCTATTTCCTGTAGTATCTGTCAAGCGATTTAGATAAAATAGCTGTTCTCTCATTTCCATCACATTTGTTATTATTGCTAGAACACACTTCTCTGTCATAAATTGAGCTGTTCTTGTTCAGAATTTTGAGGACTCTAGGCAATCTTAAAGCTACTGATTACTCTTTGTAACCAAAATTATACTTACCTGTTTTGAATTTGGACTATACAACACTAAAGTCAGAGAGTCAAATCTGAAGTCCAGTTTTAGAGTTGTTTTTATTTTCATAGGTGAATGCAATTCCACTACAGCTGATGTCACAACAGTTACACCTTTCAGGAATCAGAAAAATGGTTAATATTTAGAAAATTATCTGACTGCAAGTAAGGAAAAAAACAAAACAAAATATCCTTGCTTACGACCATAAAGACAGCAACTTAGCTTTTTCTCCACATGTAAATCCACCCACACTTAGCATATGTTTATAATACTTCATGTAACTACTTTTGGCAAAATCACACATTTGAGACTACAAAACACGCCCCTTACATATTCTACACGAGATTTTTACCATCTTTAAAACTCAAATGTACAACTTCCGGTTAATATTACACTGTACTGTGTGCAAGAGTGCTAGAAAGAATATAAATTTACTTTCCTCCTCATTTGTTCACCTGCCACATTGTTGCTGGTTTTCATATGTAATAAAGGAGTTCAACAAAAGATGATTTTCTTTCCTTGCTTTTCTTTTTACTGTGTGCTGACTCGATGGGCAGTGACATGTATCAAATAGGAACAACTTTCAGGGGTGTCATCATTACAACAGACACAGAGATCTAAATCAGGACAGCAAGGAAACTACCGTATAAAGGAAAGAGAGTAAAATGGTAGCTTTCCAAAGTTGGGATGTTAACAAATGCAGTCAACAGACTTTTAAGTGCTGCCTTGCATTATGGCCAGGATAACAAGACCCTTACATTACGTGTCATGCTCCAAAACTCACTACAGTGGCTCACTTGCTCCTATCCATTATTATTACTGTTAGATATTGCTCAAACCACAATGTCAAGATAATAGGTCCACTAGCAGTCAACCAACCTCATCAGCTAAGGAGGCATTTAGTGACAGCAGCAACAAGAGCAGCATCAGCAGCTACAGCTGCAGGGCAAAATACCTCGAAGAGCCTGGCAGGGGGCTCCTAGAGTCAGGGAAACCTGAGAGGGGAGACCCGCCAGGGCCCAGGAGCTCTCTTAAAGTGAGGCCTACATGGTGAGGGCCTTGCCAGAGCAACCAAGGGAGATTTAAATGACTCCAGGGAGCATAAGAACTTGGAGCACAGTGAAAATGCAGGCAAACAGGACATGGCACATCAGAAGGATGTGGCACAGCATTTGCTGCAGCAGTTCATGCGGGCAGGGCACGTAGGAGGAAAGGGCAACTCTCCCCAGTTCCTGAGAGCTCACCTGGTGGTTTTCACCTACCCCACGAGAACAGACGTGATCCCCATAAGAGAATAGTGAGAACAGTGATCTCCATAAAGCCAAAAGCCATTGCTAGCAGCACAGCAACCCAGACCATGCTTCTCAGAAACATGCACCTGTTCAGGTCTGCAGCTGCAGGGAGTGTTTGAGCTTGGCATTAGCACCAGAGGGCAGCAGAGACTACACTTGTGTGCAGTGGGACCAGGTGGATGATGTACTGAGCCTGGTGGCTAAGCTTAGAGAAGTGGAGAGGCTGAAGAGTATCAAGGGATCTGACAGCAAAATAGACTGGTGAAAATTCCTGAGAGAAATGCAGGAGGTGGAAGCTCAGCACAAGTCAGAGGAACTCCAACACTCTTGTCTTTAGACAGAAGGAGGGGATCTAAAAGACAAGGGGGAAATGGAAATAGGTGCCTGCTGGGGGCAACAGGAGAATCATCTCCTTTGCCTTCACAGGTAACCTTAGGAAATAGGTATGAGGCTCCAGAATCTGAGGGTGAAGTAAATGATAGTGAAGGTGAACATCTACCTGGGGAGTTGCCCAAAGCAAGTCAGTCAACCAAATGCATCACAATTTCAGATTAAGAAAGAGAGAAAGAAAAGTAATTGTTGCAATGCTCTTCTGAGGGGAACTGAGGGCCCTGCATGCCAGCTGGACCCATCCCGCAGGTCTGCTGCCTTTCTGGGGCTCAGGTAAGAGGTATTACTAAGAGGCAGGATCTTGGACACAAGTTGTGTTCTCTTCTGTCCTGTCAAGAAAATCATGCAGCTGAACACCTTGGTAATGCAATTCTTTGTTACCATCAAAATTTTGGTTTTGCTCATCATGGGTCAGGCTATAGAACACTGAGCCTACTGGCACCAAACAGGGTCTTCCTGTCTCAAAGGGGAAAAAGGGCTTTAGCTCAGAAATTAGCAGGGCTTGTTGAGAGAGCTTTAAACTAGATTTGAATGAGGAATGAGGACGGGGCCAGGCTTGACAGAGATAAGGTGTGGGAAGGGGAGAACTACAGTGACCACTCAAGCAGCAAAAGGAGGCTTAAGAGAGAATACATTCAGTGAATATAAGCATCCGAAGACATAACCACAAGACAGACTAGGGGGCATTCCTTTGCGCAATCAAATACTTCTATAATGCGCCTGTACATCAATGCACATGGTATGGAAAACAAGCAGGAGAAATGAGAAGTGCAGTCAAAGGACTTAGACCTAATTGCTATTACAGAGACGTGGTGGGATAACTCACATGACTGGAATGTTGTCATGAAGGGCTATATTCTCACATTCTATGTGAGCAAACATCCAATACGTATTAAGCTCTGTCTTGCGGTGGATGATGAGCAAGTCAAAAGCTTATGGGTCAAGATAAAAGGACACTCCAATAGGGATGACACTGTTGTGGGGGTTTGCCACAGGCCACCTGAGCAGGAGAAAGAAGTGGATGAGGCCTTTGACATGCAGCAAAAGCAGCCTCAGAAACACAAACCCTGGTTCCACTTTAACTACCCTGACATCTGCTGCAGAGCCATCACTCTGAAGCACAAACAGCCCAGCAGGTTCCTCAAAAGCATTGATCAGCTCCCTGTCATGGATAGTGGAGGATCCCACAAGGAATGTTGTAGCTGACCTCACACTCACCAGCAGGGAAGGCCTTGTGGGGGATGTAAAGGTTGGGGGCAGCCTTGGCTGGGTAGTGATCATGAGATTGTGGAGTTTCAAATTGGGTGAGGAATGAACAAGGCAGCAAGTAAGATTGCAACCATGGACTTCAGGAGAAAGAACTTTAGCCACTTCAGGGAATTTTGTTGGAAGAATCTGTGGGAACAGGCCCTGCAGGGAAGAGGAGGTGACATTTAAAATCACTTCCTCCAGGCTCAAGAACTGGCATCCCAATGCAGGCCAGTGAGCAAGAAATCAGGCAAAGGGGCAAGAGACTTCCATAGATGAATAAAGAGTTTCTACCACTACTCACACATAAGCAGGAAATACATTGGAGATATAAGTGGGGTGAAGCTACTTGGAATGCATATAGAGGGGTTGTCAGGCTAACTTGAGACAACGAAGCCCAAGGGCCATCAGGAATTAGATGTGGCCATGGATGTCAAGAACAACAAGAAGGGCTTCTCCAATAAGAAACGTAAAACTAAGGATAATGTGGGACCATTGTTAAATGGAGGAGGGACACTAGTAAGAGAAAGCAAAGGAATTACTGAATGTCTTCTTTACGTGAGTCTTCACTGACAAGACCAGCCCTCAGGTGAAAATTCCTGAGAGAAATATTCCTTTCTTTCAATGTTCCTTTACTCAGAGACCTGAGTAAAGGAATATTGAAAGAAAGCTTTTCCCTTGGTCAGGGAGAATTGGGTTAGAAAACACCTGTGCAACCATGACATCCACAAGACCATGGGCCCTGATGGGATACATTTATGAATGCTGAGAGTTGACTGCAAACATTCATCTTTGAAAGGCTGTGGTGATTAGGAATGATGCCTGAGGACTGGAAGGAGTCAAATGTCATCCCAGTCTTCAAACAGGGCAATGGAGGAGAACCCAAGGAACTACCAGCCAGACAGACTCACTTCAATCCCTGCAAAGGTGATGGAGTGCTTCATTCTGGAGGCCATCTCTTCTATGCCCATGAAAGACAAAAAGGTGTTCAGGAGTAGTCAGCATGGATTTACCTAAGGGGAATCATGCTTGACCAACATGATGTCTTCTATAACAAAGTATCTACCCAGATGGATGAGGTAAGAGCAGTGGTTATTGTCTACCTTGACTCCAACAAGGCTTAAATAATGCCTCTCACAACATCCTCACTGGCAAACTTGCAAGTGTTGCCTGGATCAGTGGATGGTGAGATGGACAGGGCAGAAAGTTATGGACAGGAAGTTCCAAATAGAACTTCTTTACTGTGCAGATTACCACACACTGGCACAGATTGCCCAGAGAGGTTGTAGAGTCTCCCTCACTGGAGATATTTAAGAACTGCCTGGACACAATCCAGCGCCATGTGCACTGGGATGACCCTACAAGAGCAAGGGGGTTGCACCAGATGACCTGCTGTGGTCTCTTCTAACATGACCCATTCTGTGATTCTGTGAGATTCTCTACACTGATTCAGCCCCCTGATTATTACCCACTTCTGTACAGGTTGGCAATTAGGAGGTTGAGGAAAAAGGTCCTACAGTAATCACAAAGGACTTCAGGATAACTGGTTGAAGGCACAGCAGCGTAAGGTGGTGTTTTCCTTGATCGCATCAGTAGCAGGGAAGAATGCTGAAACGAACAGGAGAGCACCTGATGAACACAATGCTTGAAGGCTGGTGACATCAATGGAATTTTCTTTCTTGACCATGAGGCAATTGATGTAATACCAGGACTGCTGGGGACAGATGAGGTTCATTTTTCTCAAAGGGGCAAAACAATTCTTCCCCATGAGTTGGCATGAGTTAAGAGGACTTTAAACTAGGTTTGCAGGGGGTGGGAAAAAGACCAGGCTCACTTAAGATGAGCCTGGAAGTAGAATGCCAGGGTTAGGAGTAAAATCAGTAGCCCAGCTGAAATGCAACTACACCAATGCACATGATATGGGTAACAAACAGAAGGAGCTGGAGGCCACCGTGCAGCAGGAAAGCAAAGATAGAAATGTGGTGGGATGAGCAGAGTGCTGCACTGGATGGCTACAAGCTCTTCAGAAGGGACACGCAAGGAAGGAGAGGTTTGGGGTGGCTCTGTACAGTAGGAAGTGTTTTGAGTGTACAGAGCTCAAAGCCAGCGATGAGAAGGTTGAGTGCCTATGGGTGACAATCAGGGAAAGGCTGAAAAGGGAGATAACCTGGTGGGAGTCTGTTATAGACCACCCAACCAGGATGAGGAGGTCGATGAACTATTCTATGATGTGATGCTGATGTTTCATGATTGTCAGCCCTTGTTCTTGTGGGTGATTTTAACCTGTCAGATGTCTGCTGGAATTCAACACGAGAGAGGAAGCTGGGAAGTGAGCCTAGGGTCCACAGGAGCTACCCTGCTGGATCTGTTGCTTACAAACAGAGAAGGGCTGGTAAGAGATGCTGTGGTTGGAGCCATGTTGAGCACAGAAACCATGACACAAGAGTTTTCAACACTCAGGGGTGTCAACAAAATTAGGACTTCTGGAGGGCAAATTTCAGGACGCTGGTTCAGACAGTCCCTTGGCAATAAGCCCTTAAAACAAAAGGGGTCCACGACGTCTAGATGTAGTTTAAGAATGAAATCTTATAGGCACAGGACTAGACTGTCTCTATGTGCTGGCCTGGCTGAATAGGGAGGAACTCGGGGGGAAAAATTAGAGTTTATGACTTTTGGAAGAAGAAGCAGGCAACTGGAAGAAAAGTACAAGGATGCTGTTAAGTCACCCAGAGAGAAAATTAGCAAGGTTAAAACTCAGCTAGATCTCAATCTAACCATTGCTGTGAAGAAAAACAAATACAAATAAATATATATAAATGTATACATTTAAATTTATATATAAATGTTTTTATAAATATGTTAACAACAAAGAGCAGGCAAAGGAATAATCTCCACCCTTCACTGGATGTGGAGGAGTACCCTGCCACCAAGGATGAGGAAAAGGCTGAGGTACTTCATGCCTTCTTCACTTCAGTCTAAGAGTGAAAATCGTTATTCTCTGGGCAACTGGCCTCCTGGGCTGGTAGACAGGGTCAGACAGTAGAAGAAACCTACTGCAATCCATGAGGAAGTAATTAGTGACCGCTGTGCCACTCAGGTGTTCACAATTCCATAGGACCAGACAGGATTCAACCTAGGGTGATGACGGAGTTGGCAGACGGGCGCAACAAGGCACTCTCCATCATTTATCATCAGTCCTGGTTAACTGGAGAGGTCCCAGATGAGTGGAGATTGGCCAAGATGATGCCCATCTACAAAAGAAAGATCCAGGGAACTACAAGCCTGTTAGCCTGGCCTTGGTGCTGGGGAAGGTTATGGAGCAAATCATCTTGATCACATGGCACAAACTGAACAACTAAGGGATCAGGTCCAGGTCCAGAATGGTTTCAGAATGGGTTCAGGAAAGACAGGTCCTACTTGACCAACCTGTTCTCCCTTTTCAACCAGATGACTCATCTGGTTTAAGAGAGAAAGGCTGTAGATCTTAGCTACCTGTGCATTAGTGAAGTCTTCAATACTTTCTCCCACAGCATACTCCTGGAAAAGCTGGCAGGCCAGAGCTTGGACAGGTAAACTCTTTGCTGGGTTAAAAACTGGCTGGATGGCTGGACCTAGAGAGTGGTAGTGAATGGAATTACATCCAGCTGACAGACAGTCACCAGTGGTGTTCTCCAGAGCTCAATATTGGGACCTGTTCTGTTTAACAACTTAATATTAGGGATTTGGATAAGGGGATCAAGTGGCTTTTAGTCAGTTCACAGATGACACCAAGTTGGGCAGGAGTTTTGATATGCTGGAGGGTTGGAAGGCTCTGCAGAGGGGTCTGGACAGGCTGGATAATGGGCTGAGGCCAATGGTATGAGGCACAACAAGTGCCAAGTCCTGTTCTTGGATCACAACAACTCCAGGCAGTGCTACAGGCTGAGGACAGTGTCTGGAAAGCTGCTCAGGGGAAAAGGACCTGAGAGTGCTAGTCAGTAGTGTCTGAACATGAGCCAGCTGTGCCCAGATCGCCAATGTCATCTTGGCCTGTATCAGGAACAGTGTGGGCAGCAGGACCAGGACAGCAATTGCCCACCTGTACTCAGCCTGTACTGAAAGTGAGGCCACACTTGCAATCCTGTTTCCAGTTCTGGGCCCCCCACAAACATTGAGGGGCCCAGAGACATTGAGGGCCTGAAACATGTCCAGGGAAGGACAATGGAACTGCTGAACAGCCTGCAACACAAGTTATATGAGGAGTGGCTGAAGGAGATGGAGGTGCTCAGGCTAGAGAAAAAGAAGCTCAGAGGAGGAGCCCTATTGGTCTCCACAACTACTTGAAAAGAGGTTGTAGCAAGATGGGCAGCTGGTCTCTTTTCACAGACACCTAGTGAGTGACAGGGTAAGATGATACAACCTCAAGATGAGACAGGGGAGGTTCAGACTGGACATCAGGAAGAATTTCTGCTCAGGAAGGTGGTGGAGTAACCATCCCTGGAAGTATTCAAGAAGACCTGGACGTGGCACTTAGTGCTATGGTTGAGTTGACACGGTGGTGTTTGGTCAAAGGTTGCATTTGATGGTCGTGGAGGTCTTTTGCAGCCTTAATTATTTTGTGATTCTACAGTATTGGTATACACAGATGAATCTGGCATCAATTTTTAAATGCAATTCCAACAGAAGCCATATATTGACACTAATACGTAAAAATACCAGATGATGTAATTTTAGAAAATATTACCTGCAGAGTGCTGAGAAGTACCATGCATTTCACTAGAATGACTAGCTGAGGCTTTTGATTCTGGCAAAGCTGTTGATGCATCAGAGCTTTCACCTGCATTTTCATTTAATGTCCTCAGTATTGTGGTAATATCTTCCTGACTGAGAATGAGCTTTAAAAAAAGATTGAAATGGACATCAGAACAACTCTGTTCACATCATTTTTGGTAACTAAAATCTGGGCTTACAAGTAAACAGATAAATCAAATTTATCACATCTGAGTCTCTGTTTAGGACACTAAACATTTTTCTCAAATCACACAACTCCTTACAGTAATTTCTAGAAATCAGAAATCAGTCACACATTATTTGTTTTCATCTACAAACTTTCCCTATCAAGTTACAATTTAGAAACTGGAATGTCAGAACATGTATACATACAGATTGACTTACAGTTGACCAAAAGTTTTACCTGCATTTAGTCACAAGGCACCTTACAGTAATACATACTTTACAGTAATACTTATGAATTCTATTTCAAAATCTGACAAATTGCTTTTCCTCACACACTTCACAACCTTTCTATTTTTAATGTTAAATTTAAATTATGTTCTGTTTTAAATTTCAATTTACTTTCTTTTTAATGCTAAATTAAATCACACTAGGATGAATCCCATTTGGCCCCATAGATCTGTGAGGGCCTATGTGGCACAGCAGGTCATTAAGAACTCTTCAGGTTTGTCATAGGTACAAATTCAGCACTGTTATTGAATAGACCAATAAACCCCAATTTTTCCAATACTTCATTGGAAGACACTGATAGATAAAAGAATAAGCATTTTTAACTATCAACAGTAATTCAAAGTACAAAGTCTGCCTGGAATATCACAGATGAAACACAGACCTTAAATCAGAACCAAAATCTATTCACTTCCAATTCACCTATGAAACAACAAAAGCAGTTCTATCCCTACGTCTTGAAATCAAACAATACTTTAACTACTGAGCTTGGACTTTTATAGAGAAAAATGAATCTGTTTTCCAGAAATATTTTAACAGTTGCTTTCAGAAACAAGTGCTTACATTCATAGGCTTGAGTCGGCCAGATATTTCAATATCGGGAACTTCATTATACCATGCAGCAGCTAAATTTCGTTCAACAGCTACTTCCAAATTGACTGGCTGCAGCAACTGTACTTCAGTTTGCAAAGAATCTTGCTCATAGTAAGATCTGTGAAAAGAAGCAAAATGCTCCCAGCTTTCACATATTTCATATTCTATAAAACACATTTCTGTCTTTTCCTCATCCTTTTAAATAATACTATCAAACTGCCTTTATACTACTCCAAATAGCTCTAGTTGAAGCCTTACTCTACTAAGCAGACCTCCTTCCTTTGCAGGGAGGAGGTATCAAAGCACACACCAGGCATGCAACACACAAACTCTGGGAAGTCAGGACCTCTTACCTGCTCTCCAATGGAGAGCAATTCCTTCTTTCTTCCATACTCTCCAACTGTGTTTGAAAAGTCCTTTCCAATCCCTCCCCTCCATGAACACCCTGCACCAAGGACCATTTTTAAACAGTTCTTAATGGCTGTCTAACTGAGGACCTTTGCTGCTATGCATAGCTTGAAAATCCCATCAAAACAGTCTAATACAAATAGGTATAGCCTGTCCCAAATTAATGAATAATGCATAACTCTACAGTACTACACAATTTATCCTGAACAAACTTGCTTCTACTTAAAGATGTGCAGATTGCTCCTTTTCCTAAACCATACATTTTCATTGCTTTAAAAAATATTCATTTGTTGTTATATTCCAAGATAATAGCCTGTCAGTCACCAACCATCAACTACTTATTTAACTAGTCTTTGAAGCTCTCTACCTGAAGAATCCCAAAAGGATAAAATGAATTCTAAAAATATTGACATTACATTACCTGTACAACTTCAGTTCACTCAATTTCACCGTCATAGAGTCAATAACAGGTGGAAGAGCACATCGTGTTTTTGTCTTAGCAATAAAGAATTGGTTCTTCACAGTGATTAGACCAAGATCAGCCACCAGGACATTTGCAGACATTGCTGACTGTGGAATTATCACAACAGGTGCCTTGATATTGATATCCAGTGCTAAACGGGAACTACGCTCTGCTAACCCTTTTACACCTGTAGCTGCTTTCTCTGCTGTTCGAACAGTTGCCTCAGTAAAAGCTTCCTTGGCAGCTTGAAAGTTATTTATAAAAGCCTAGGAAAGGAATACAGACATCAGGAATTAATTATTAAAAATTACAGTACTTCAAAAACACTATAAATCATAATTATTTAAACAGCAAACCATCCTAAAATGTTATTTTTGCTATACATTTTGTCCAAATTATTTAATAGGATAATCTTCCCTCAAGTATGATGAATTATGCATATATAAAAATAAATTTCTATACTAAATATTTGGAAAATTAGATGGTAAGAGCAATGACCTTGTAACATGACTTGTAGGAACTACATTTTATCTATCATATGAGCAGCAGAAGATTGATTTATGAGCAGCATTTATGGAAAGGGCATTAATTTTCATAGTTTCTTACTTATATTTCAGTGTTCTAAATAATGAATGGTATGTATATTTAACAGCTGTTACAAACGTTCTAAGACAAACATTATTATTAACAATAGTAAACATTTTTGCTTACTCATCTGCTCTACAGTAACAAACATATGTAGAAGAAAAATAAGCCATCAAGCCCAATCATCAATCCCAGTAAACTTTTTTACAATAGTATATAAAAGCTCTTATACAAATGGATACCACCCCATATGGAATATCTTATCACTTTCTTGCACTGACAACTTGACCTGGATGATAAGAAACAGCATCTGGAAAATTTAACTTACCAAAACAGATGAAACAAACTTGTTGACAAAAACTACTTGAATACACCCAACAGTTAGGTAAATACGATTGTCAACAACATCCATATTTGTATATGCAATGCCATCTGTAGCATTCACATATGATACCATTCTGAAGTTGAAGACTTCTTTTTCTGTGATGTAAAGAGCCTTAAGAAGAAAAAAAATATATCTTAACTGTAAAAACTTACATATTGGAGAAACTTAACTTCAAAACAAGACGTAGTACCTCACAGCACTATGACATTTTTACTCCAAGTATCTCAACAATATATGAAAAAAATATAAAATTTTTAAAATCCATTTAAATAGCTGAAAGTATTAAGTTGACATCTCAGCTTGAATAATTCTCTTCACAGAAGTCAACACAGTAAGAGGCTATGAGCCGCTAAATATCACAGTTACACAAATTAATGTCAATCTAATAATCACTGGTTGTGAGTGCAAAATTATTCTGTCAGATAGAGAATACTACTCCCAGCAAGTACATAAAACATGACTGAAAAAAGTCACAGTAGAGAGTAAAGTCTAAAAAGTAAGTTTAATTTAGCATCCATTCAAAAAGAAAATCAACAATACATGCATATGCCTACCTTTTTATACAATGCTTTCTCATCAGAATCCACAATACTGATGTTCTTCAATTTTGCAGTCACATCAGTTGCTGCTTTCTTCATGATCACTTGGCTATCCAGACCTCAAAAACAAGACATACAAAATCCATACACTATATTGCTTACAAAGTTTTGTGCTTTCGTGATTAAAGTTTTGTTCCTACCTTCAATGTGAATTTCAGCTATTCTACGGTTTTTCTCTCTGATAAAAATACGCAAACATGATAAATCTGCACAGATAATGAGGTCAATAATATCTTCACACTTCGATTTTTTTGATGCTATGGGAAATAAAAAATAACAAAAGTTACCATTCTTCAATGAGGACATGTACTGTTTTAGTTTCCCTTTAAACTGCACAGTAAGTAAGAGGTTGATTCTCCTCAGGTATAAGGTAACAGCCATAAGGCCATCAAATACCTTAATTTATACCAAGGAAAAAACAATAAAAACCTGACAACAATTTATGGCTTTTATATTTACATTGACTTAGTGCCTCCAATACATAGCAAATGTATGCCTTGATGTATATGTCAGAAAACTGCACATGGCTAAGCATACAACCATATAAATACATATAATTTGAAGCAAAATTTCTCATATCAAACATCATTGACAGGCTTACAAAAATAGAAAGTACATTTGTTTTATTTCTTACTTAAGTGAAAAAAGAGGAATGAAAGGAGGAAAAAATAATAAAGAAATTTACTTAATTTTTTAAGAACATCCTTCTTCTCTTCTGTTTTTTCATGGACTGGTTCTTCCACAACTTTAGTTTCTTGTTTAGGCAGAAGATTACTCAGATAGTTCATAGCATTCAGCAGAGCTTCAGTATGCAAATGAACATCTAGAGAAGAAAAGTTCACCTAAAAGAAAAATTTTTGTTTACCCAGTATGCCTCTCCTCCCAAATTGAGAAAATTATGTTAAAAAAAAAATTATCATACCTTTATTTTCTGTAGAACATTCTGACAGACAGTTTTCAGTTCTGGTCCCTTAATATCAGTCTATTTCACCAAAAATGCACATAAAACAAATAAATCAGAAGTTTGTAAATTCCATTAAAAAAACTTATTTTCAAATCCACTACAACTTAAAATGTAAAATTTTTCTGCTGAAGGAGCAGACAGACCTTGCACATGATACTCAAGATGTTAAAAACGTCAAAAAGTAAGGAAAAAACCTTCAACATCTGGTGCATATTAGTGTGATGTTCATGACAGGCTTACAATTGAAAAGCAAAGCCTACTCTTTCCTAACCTTTGTATATTCCAGAGTGAGAAGATCATCTTCTACATTATCCAATGTAGTAATTATGTAAACTGGCGTGTCATTATCATCTAAAAAAAAAACAAGAATAAAAAAAACACAGAAAATTACTTAAAAGAAAAAAAATTAAAACCTTCTTCATCTATATACTGCCAGCTAGGCTAATAGCTGTCATTGCTGCTTAATCAAAAATCCTCTTTTGCAGATGTAAAATAATTAAACGTCCACAATCTACAATCTCTACAATTATCACCACCAGAACATATTTACCAAAGTACAAATAAGTGGATGAGCTCCTGATTTACTTGCCCTCAGCCCTGCATTTAAGTTAGGAAGCAAATCTTCTGTATTTGACAAAAGCCCTACAGAGCTTTTGAAGACAAATTAACAGTGTTATTTGTGAAAAATTCCTTGACCAGATCATAAATACTTACCAATATACTCTGGACACAGAAGA
The DNA here is from genome assembly GCF_000277835.1 of Geospiza fortis. Classification (NCBI taxonomy): domain Eukaryota; kingdom Metazoa; phylum Chordata; class Aves; order Passeriformes; family Thraupidae; genus Geospiza; species Geospiza fortis. The sequence continues at coordinate 2,851,303 of NW_005054323.1, forward strand.
CCAACTTCACGAAGGAAAGCACTCCCAGTCATGTCAAATGTTCTCACTTTAAGTTCAGTGCCTAAGCCCAAAATATCAAGCTGGAGCACAGGCATCTCAGTATCACCAGTAAGACGGCATAATTTAATTAAGACCTAAAAAAAAAAACCAAAACACACACCCAAAACCCTTAAGGGACTATAAGAAGCATAAGAAATGCTTCTTTTTTTATACAGGATATAATATATGTACTTACATTTTATTCATTAATGTCTATTTGTATATGGATAATTAAACTCTATACAGCAAATGCCTTGAATAGAAATAAACAATTCAACAAGCAGTACTGCTTGCTGCTATTATAACAAAAACTTCAAACATGCATGTATGTAACACCAAAGCAACAGTCACACAAACTATTATTTTAAAAAAAAACCCTGTACAGCACTCAGCAATGTTCAATACAGTCAAAACTAGATTTTCAGTCAGCACAAAGCATTTACTACTTTCACTGGAATTTCTCTGAATTCTCCTACTAAGAGTTAGATTCCTAAGCTGAATGTCTGGCAAGAGGATTTACTACATTTTCACCAATGCATGACAATACTGTTGTTAAATAAATATGTAGCTGAGCTGTTGTATCTGATTTTGACAATCAAACAAATATATATATTCTTCCTTTCCATGTAATGCTGTCTACAAATAAGGAAAATCAAAACAAAACCCAGTATGCGATTTTAAACTTTGAGGACAACAGAAGTGATTTCTAATAGATTCCCAAATTAATTTTTTCTTAAAGATTGTAAGTTAGTTGTCATTAGAAAATAAGGTAAAACATAGCATCCTTGTTTTAGACTAGTAGTTCTAAATAAGGTCTTGTCATCACGTAGACAGTACATTTCAGTTTTATTAGTAGTAAAGGTGTAATATATAGTATGCTAAAAGCTAGCTGTGGTGTGTTGAAGATATTCTGTAAGCCTTAGCATAAAACAAAATTTGTAAAGATAACTGAATTGGTATGATTTATTTTTAAAATAAATGTAAAGTAAAATACACTGAGTTTCGGGAATAAAAGCGCCATAGTCATGATCATCTAATGACAAAGTCAACGATAGTGTTAATAAGCCACCTCTTTTACTAGAACTGATACAGTTAGCAGGGGTTCTTGCATCTGGATAAAGTAACCTTTTTTCCCCCATAAGCCTGAAACAGCAAGAATACAGAAAACTCTTCAAAATGAAGGTGTTACAGATTTACATGTCTGGACAACAGCATCTGGGGAAAAACTAGAACAGAAAAATAAGGTGCTTGTTACAACATAAAACAGTAATGAAGTTTTCCCATTGACCACAGTAGTATCTGGAAAAAAAATGCCACAAGCACCTATTTAGCTAAAACAAAGATGTAATGTGATTTCTGAGACATAGGTAAAGAAAATTCAGTGACAAAGTGAGTTGGGAAATCAAATGGATAAACCAAAGCACTTCAGTGATTGCAAGGATACAGAAGCACAATTATTTCATATCCAGAGTTTTTATGGAAAAAACTCTGCATAATAGTTTCAGGGAAAAATGGGGAATGAGTATCTCTGCGCACATGGAATTACAAATACAACAAATGTGGAAAAAAAATACAGTCCCGCTGTGCTTCAGGGAAATTTTAAAAAGTAATTTTACCTCAGCTACTTCAAACTTTAGTTGGAAATCTGTCATATTTTTCAGAGATTCTTGTTTGTGTAGGTTTTTTCGCCTTGTACTGACAGTCTGCTTGAGGGGGTCAGATGAGACTTCAAAAAATGGCATATCTTCCACAGGACTGCTTAGTGCATCATAAAATTCTTCTTCTGATTCTAAGGATTAATTCACAATATCATTACATATGCAGTTTACACAGCCAATATTTTACAGTATCATGACCTAGAGTTTTTACATCTACATCTATAAAAGTTTAAACATACAAGTATCTAGCTGACAACTAACAATAAAATCTGTTTCCAAACCATCCCAATTCCTGCCTCCACAACTTTACACCACACCTACAGCTGCCTCCATCATGTCATCATAAACTTCAGATCTCATCAGTTAATTCCTTTGTCAGCATTCTCTTACTTTTGGCTTTGCAAAAGACAGCACAATCGATGCTTTGTCTTGCCTTTGGTGCGACCTAACAGCTTAACTCATCTGCTGATCAGACTGCTGTTGACAGTACAGGAGCCATGGCCTCAGTATCAGCCACACTACTTGGAATTTCTTGCTGCTGTAGATCTCCCATTTCAGAGAGACTCCTAAGAACTATCAAGCTTTTAATCCACTTTACATTAGTGCAGAAATATAACCATGATAAATATATTACACTGTATTGTGATGGTCTTCTTCATCTAAAAACATAAACACTGAAGTATAAGGTAACTGTGGAAGAAATATCCTTCTAAAAAAATTCAACAAATTACATGAAGTATTTTGTAAAGCTTAAAAACAGCTCTGAGATTTTGGAGAGCAAAGACAGAGAACTAACATAAATCATTTAAAAGGACTGTATAACTGTATGTATTGTATAGATTAAAAATCAGACTTGATTCAAATCTAAATCTAGCTATTACTTTCTCAAATTACTTGTTGCCAGCATGCATTCTCACTTCAGCCCAGTTTTTAAGAACTGAAAGACATGACTCTACATTTGGACACTTTAAAGGAGCTCATACAAAAACAGATGAAGATGCACAAACACGTATTTTCACACATACTGCATACATGCTGAATTTAAAGCTATGAAACAGACACAGTAAATTTGCCAATAATTTTGTTAGTGTTTGCTAACCACAGAAATCATTAATTTGAGAAAGTAGTAGTAGTAGTATGTTTCTCCAGTTGAGTGTTTTGGCATCAGAAACATAACTGACACTGAAATAACACTGATATGTTTGATTATTTTTCTAATGTAACTACTAGATGAAACATTAGGATCTAGCTAAGCTGTTTTGAACAGCAAGGAAGTGTTGAACACAACTGGTTCTCTCACATCCAATCTTCTGCTTTATCCAGTACAAATCAAAATGTTTGTTTATAAAAACAAACAATTTCTAATGGTTATCATTTCCCTGCCTTGTAATTTAAACAAATCCACCTTAAATAGGAGAGAAATCTTTCACCATTAAAAATAATTAAAACCATCATCAGAGGACTAAGTACATGCTAAAGCTAAAAATTTCCTATTACTTCAAATGCCCTGAATACAGATTTGCAATAACATATGCTGACAAAAATAAACCCACCATATCAAACCAAATTTTCTTGCTATACCCTCAGGAAGGGAATGACAAAAACAAGAATACAGAATTTTATTGCTATATATATATATACATATATATTGCTATATGTAATATATTGCTACAAGTAGTTCGTACAGCATCAATTATAAGCTAAACAGAATATAACACTACTCAGCCCTTAAGAACTTGAAACAAAGCGCCATATCCTTGCTTACAGTAAGAATAATAAATTAATTCAAAGAACTCAAAAACTTCTTGACTTGACCCACTTCTTAAGCAAGACTTTAAAACAGATTATACTACCTGACTCAGCAAATGAATGAAGATCCAAAACAGGATACACGCCTTGAGATGAATGTGGTGCTGGAAGCACAGGGGACAGTGCAGCCTGAAACAGGAGATACCATAAAATTTTTTCTTGTATTTATTGGTCATGCTACTGCATGCATATATGCTGCATCCAAGTTTTACAATTTAGGGAAAGTGCAATTTACAACTTCGTTTAAGTGCAATTCAATAAAATTAAACACATTACTAAAACTATAAGGATGGGGAGAAACAAGGCCTAAAATAGACAGAAGCAGCAGCTTTTGCACTTGCATCTAACTAGAGAGAATACACTACAAAACACAGTGAGGAGGTTCAAACATTCAACTTCACAGACCAAAAGATGGTTAGAAATGGCACACAAGAGGAAAAATCATAAAAGACAAAACCTAGTCCCTCAAAGGACTACAATACAACAACTTCAGAGAACAATAAAGATCAACAGCTCTTTACAAAAACAACACAAGTGCTGGGTGGGGAAAAAAGAAAAAGAGATACACAAAATATTAGAGCAGACAGGACTGCCTTCTATTTCATAGAATCATAGAAACATTTTGGTTAGAAAAGACCCTTCAGATCACCAAATCCAACTATAAACCTACCACTGCAAGGGACATAGTTTGGCAAGCCACATATAGAAGCCTTTTAAATAGCTGCAGGGATGGTGACTCATCTACTGGGCAGCCTGCTCCAATGACTGACAATCATTTTGGTGAAAAAATTTTCCTAATATCCTATCTAAACCTCCTCTGAAGCAATCTGAGGCCATTTACTCTTACCCTGGCACTTTTTACTTGGGAGAAAAGATCAGCACCTCAGCCTTTCTCACCGTGAGGAGCCCAAAACCGAGCACAGCATTCAAGGTGAGGCCCACCAGTGTCAAGGGACAGGGGGATAATCACTGCCTTGGTCCTGCTGGCCACACTATTGCTGGTACAGGCCAGGATGTCCTTGGCATTCTTAGCCACCTGGGCACACACACTGGCTCACATTCAGCTGCCTGTTAACCAGCACCCCCAGTTCCTTATCTGCCGGACAGCTGTCCAGGAAGTCCGTCCCCAGTCTGTAGCACTGCTTGGAGTTGTTGTGACCCAAGTGTGGAATCCAGCACTTCGCCTCATTGAATTGCACTGCTTCAGACATAAGGGAAAAAAAACCAACTAGGAAAATACTGAGAGGAGGTCTCACAGTAGTCTTCATCTTTCTCATAAGAGGAAGCAGAGGGGCTGAAACTGACACCTTCTCTCTGGGAACCAGTGACAGGACTCAAGGGAACAGCATGAAGGGGTGTCAGGGAGGTTTACACTATGAAAAGGTCCCTTTCCAAGAAAGTGGCTGAGCACTGGAACAGCTCCCCAGGGAAGTGGTCACAGCACCAGCCTGACAGAGTTCAAAAAGTGTTTAGACAATGCTCTGCAGTATATGGTGTTGAGTCCTAGGGATGGTCCTGTGCAGGGCCAGGAGTTGGACTTCAATGATCCTTGTGGGTCCTTTCCAGGTCAGGATAATCTATGATTCTGAGTCAAGATAATCTATGATTCTGAGTCAACTGTGAAATGCAGTTATGCACAACTCAGAGTAGTAACTGAAAATGTGTGAAATGCCACTAGAGTGCACTCTAGAACAGGAATCCTTCACTCCACGCAGTTTCATATATGATAGAATTAAATGCTCTTAGTAAAGGTATCCAAATGATTTAATTATCATCAAGTCTCAGAAAGCAATCTCAGCAATCTGAGTTTGTAAAGAATTCTCACCTGCAAGTTCCATATGCACATGTATTATACATGTGCCTTGCACAGAGTATCTAAGTAAGAGAACTGTGCACTGCATGCCCTTTCTTCTTGAATGTCTTTGGCTCTGGACTGCATG
>NW_005054323.1:2856767-2895108 GCF_000277835.1 Geospiza fortis
ACCACATCTTCTCCTCTCCCTTGTTACTGCACTTTTCAAAGCTCAGGCTCAGACAATTATTCACACCACCACAGTATCAAATCGATACATTATGGTAACAAGAAACACTCATCTTGAATATTGTTTCCAAGGCTACATTTTTCATCTCACGCTCAACATTATCACATCTCAGTCTCCAGCCTACATAATCTGACTTTATTGAATATATTCACGTCTACAAGTGTGGGAATCCACAAAATCAGAGGGTTTGGGGAAAGCTGCAAAAGGCAGGCCTCAGAGACAGCAGAACTGTGATTAGAGCTAAGCAGTAGCCATGAGATAGGTCAGCAGAAAAAATATTTAAAAAGTAGAAAAGCAAGGACAAATAGAACAATGGTCTGCGTATTAACTAACACTTGTCTAGAATAACTCCCTAAGCTGCAGAAAAGTTTATCTAGCAAGATATTAGGAAGTTTTAAGCTTAATAATGGAGCTCTGTGCATTGTGTTTTAAGGCTTAGAAGCAGGTACTGTATTCGAAATAAGCAGGCATTGTTTTAACCAAAGGTATGTGTGCTTACAGTGGTTGGACAGAACTACTGTCAATGTGCTTTTGCTTTGTGTGATTGCTCAAAAAACTTATAAAGTAAGTTGTAACATTAAATTCTTGGTCTGCTGCCTGGGATGCGAGCTGATGGCATCTTCCCATTGTCATAACCATGTAATGAGACTGATGCTGAAAAATAAAACAGCTCAAGGCACGTTCCACAGCAGTCCCGTCCCGTTTCTGATTTGTACATAAACCCCCGGCTGGCGATATACAAGTAATAAATAGACAAAGTATTTAAGAAATATGTGAAAATGTCTCATCTGTAACACTTCCACATTCTGTGAAAACATGGAGAAAGAAATGAAATTTGACTTCATAGTACAAATCATGAAAAATGAACTTATACACTGAAGTGTCTTCTTGGACTAAAATGTTGAGTGCAAAAATGTAGAAGGATCTGTTCCAAAATGTCTTCTGTTTTCACAGCTCAAGAACACTTCCACCACTAACTCAGAATGTAAAGCAGAAAATAGCACTCTGACAAAGGATTTCACATTCTTTTCAGTTCAGAAATGATGCAATGTTAACAAAGTCCAGAAGAATTACAGCTGTAAGGATGAAAGCATGGTAGTACACCTGCCACCATCAAAGCACAAAATCCACTCAAATTAACTGAATGTAATACCAGCAATTAAAGTCTGTCATGTTCTGAAGTAATCAGAAGCTTGAGCGGACAGGCTTAAGCCTAAGTTTTGATCTGGATTCACATATAACACAAATATATTTATACTTGGTCCACAGTCTTTCCTCACCTCATCTACTGTATATCACAACTAATGTACAGGCAATACTAATTATTTCAAGGTCACTTAAAATATTTCAGACTTAACAGTTGAATTCTATAATTAAATTCAAGTATAGTCAGTGCTATAAAGCAGAGGACAATGCGCATCTTATACATGCAAATTCTATTATTGTAAAAGTAAAGTCCCAATACCTACCCTCAAAAAAAGTTAGTCTGTGATTAAGTGCACAAAAAACAGAGACTAAGGTGGCTTTGGCTGGGTATACTATTAGTATACTATTAAGTCAGAATTAGCTAAAATTTTAATGGCACCACTAAAGAGATGGTAAGAACCACTTGAAGAAAAATACTCTTCACTGTATATATACTTTCAATAGGTATGCATGTCAAATTGTTACATTTACTGTTAATAAATACTATGCTAATATAACCCACAGAAAATACTAAACTGCAGCAACAGCTTTCCAGAACAGTGCAGAATAATCTGTACAAAGATGGAAAGATAATTATCAAATAATCTAAAAAAAACCCAAATACAAAGATGACCACTATTTCTGTCGAATCAAGTTCACTAGTTACTAAATAACATATTGTTAGAAGTATTTACAAATGACTGAAAAATGGAGAGGCAAATTTTGTCTTGGACTTTAAAAGAGTGCACATACATTCTAATAATAAGACTGCTTTACACAGATATTAAACATAGCCAGATCACATAAACTAGTCATGTCAAAAATTAGTAACTGTGAATTAATTTCCTAATTTTGTTAAGAACAGCTCAAAAGGTGAAATATATTTTTCAGGAAAAATAAGAGGGGGACAAACTTCTGTTCTGAAGAATTTATAAAACAGTGACCCTAACCATTTTCACCAAGGAAAGGGGATGGTGAAAGAGCAAGAACCACTCTCCAAACTCCTAACTGATACAAGTGCAAGGGAAAACTTTCACTCCTGAGCTATATTGTGTAAATATATTGAAATGGGAAAAGCACTGAGGTCAGCTGAAAAAGACTGCTACTTTTGCCAGTCAGGCATTGTTTGTAAAACAGATAGTGAGTATTTTTTGTTTGGCTTTTGAAACTCTCATATAACATGACATAATACTTGAACTTCAAAAATTCCAGCATTTAATGTTTTCTACACTAAACAAAACAGCTGAATGCAAATTCTGTAGCATTACGATAGATCTGTAAATTTCAAGGTACAATTAAACTAATCCTCAACAAAACTGAGTATGCTTATTAGTCAAGTTATTATGAACTACTAATTAATTCCCATAGTAGTAAAACTCTGAGGGCTTCTATTTTAAATCCAAACATTTGACAACTATTTCATAATTATTGGCCAAAGTTCACAATAAACTATCTAAACAGCAAGAAAATTTTCTACAGCTTTAGAGAAAAAGTTAAAATTTTCAAGATGCATGAAGTCAACACCTGCTCATCACTTTTTTGTGAACCTTTCAAAACTGGAATGCTAATATCAAGAAGATATTTTTCTGATAGCTTTTAATGAAATCTCTTAAAAATCTTACCTCAGTCATTTTTGGAGGCGAACTGGTAGCAGGTGCACTTTCTGGCTTAGGAATGCTATCAATTAGCTCCAAGATACTTGTCACCTTCTGGTCTGATATTTGGATAGAAAGTAAAGGCAACTGTCCTGACAGTTTGAACCTGTTTTTTAAAGAACCAACATTAGAAGTTCCACAGTTAATAAATCTTAAAATTATTTCAATCAAACTTCACATAATTTTTCTTCTGAAAAACATGAAAGTCTTCTGGGTCTGAAAATCCTTCATCTAACCATTGTATGTATTGTGCATGTATAAGTATACATACATGCATATATATATATATATATATATATATATATTTATATGCAACTCTTCTATTGCACACAGAAAAGTTACTTGATCACCAACTATCCACTTGGAAGTGTAGTTTATATTCCATTTGCTACAAAGTCTTGTGGATCAGGACTACAAATAGTACTAATAACCACTTCCAGTTTGGTTACATAAGGCATAGTTTCCTTACAATCAGAAATTGCCCCCTCATGTTCATGCATTTAATTTAATTACTTACAATAAATCACATAACTGAGCTTTTACACAGTCTTTTATAGAAGAAAAGGCAAAGGTGTTTTTTGCATGTGAATGTTTATGGCTCAAAAGATCAAAAAAAGAATACAAAATACTTCCTAGAACTCATGTATAGTTAAGCGAACTACAGCAGTAGCCTAGATATTTAACAAAAGAATAAACACATAGCCATACAGGGTATAAAAGAATAAAATAACCATCTTTAAAAATGAAAACAATTTAAGTGTAATAGAATACGATTTGGCCAAAAAAGAAGTAGAATCACTTCAAACATGCACAATGAGTTTTTAAAGATTTAAAACAGTACTTTGTTTTTCATACAAGTGAGTCCAACAGAAGTAAGCAGAAAATTTGCTCGAAGAACATATTGTGTTTTTATTCCAACTTCTAGTTAGAACAGATAAAGAGGTCTGTTCAACAGGTAACAGGGAGCACTAGATGCATACTGTGTAAGGAACAAGACAAGCTACTTCTTTCCACTTTTGATGTGCTTAACTCACACTTGAGTCTTCAAAGTGACATAAAATTTAAGAACATGTGAGAATAAAAAGCTCAATGTTTTCAACCCATCTCAGCTAACTTTGATATTATGAGAATATCTGAAGAAACAGTTTTGATCTGGATTCACATATAACACAAAGTATATTTATACTTGCTCCACAGTCTTTCCTCACCTCATCAAGTTTCTGACACTTACGGAAGCACACAATTGTACATGTTAAACTGTGACAGAAAACAGTCATTTTCTTCAGTTTATTAATTTCTACACATCCTTAACTTACAGGATTAACTACTCAACTACTATTCTAATTCTTAATTCCACTTCTATCAGAGAGAGATTTAGACTCTTCCTTTTTTTTTTCTTTTTCCTTTTTCTTTATTTTATTATTATGGAGAGGGTTAAGGTAGCTGTGTAACTACCAGGTTTGAAGGACCTCTCTCTCTACTGTGCTCCTCAGCTGTTGGAGGAGCAATAGCAATTAAATATACAATAGCAATTCTCACTTTCATTGCACTTAAACCTCTCAACAAAAATTTATGTACATGGTCAGGACATTTTTCATAAGTGTCTGTACAGCAGACAGCCCATACAGTTAGAAGGAAGGCGCTCAGCAGATACAAAGCAGACAACTGCAAATAATCTGGGCTCTCTACCCTGCTCTTTGAACAAAAGCTTTTAAGGTTTGGAAACGTCCGTATAGAGAATCAATTACACCCCATTGTAGAGACTGAGGCACAGAGACGCTAAGTGCTTCAATTGATGAGGAAATCTGTGCAGAAACTTCCTTCAAGCTTAGTCTGGTTGTGTTTAGAAAGAAAGAAATGTTAAAAGAATGCCACCATCAAAGCTGCAAATCGGTACATTCCTTCACACTGGAATTTTTATTGTGTTTATAATGAATGCTATTATATAGGATGCTCTTAATATTGCTATCCTAATACTTTCTTCATACACCTTCAAAAACCATATGACAGACTCTCAGACACCTCTTCCAGAAAATGGAGGAACCATACAACAGGATAAAACAAATATCAAAAAAATACAAAACCTTACACAGGCTGTAAAACTACAGAATTAGCGCCAGAATCACATTAGTGCTTCCAAATTTCAAGTAACAGAAACCGTACAGAGCGTCCTATTACCAGAAATGAAGGAAATGCAGATATTCATACCCAACCAGAATGAGAGTCTATTTTAATGATTAGGAAGTATAAGTAGATGATAACAGAGATGAACAGTGAAAGTCCTTTGATACAGCAGTCATTACCAAAATTACCTAAATTAGTATTCTCCTCAAGGTAGTAATATAGAAATGTGCCTTTCTAAACAAAGTCAGGACAATGCCTAGTAAATTCATTACTGTTTTGAGCAACAAAATTGCATGGAATTCAAATGAGTTCAGTGGTCACTGAAAGACATAAAATCAAAGAATCAAAAATAGAGACACCCAATCATCTGCTTTTCAGATGACTAAATGTAAAGCAGGGGCCTTCCAAACTAAGAAATAATTTGTAAACATCTCATTACTACATTAAACAACAGTTCTGATGGTAGGTTTTGCTGTAAAAGTAACATCTTTCCACTCATTTTTCTCAACAGAACTATGCTGTTCTATGCAGGCAGTTCCAAATATTAATTTAAAAACTCTGGAAAAATATAATATTTGGTTTACATGACGGTATGCTTATAAAAACTGAAATATAAAGGAACAGATACATGTACATTAAAAATACATATATATATATGTATGTAACTGATATGAGCATAATATTCAACTAAACTATATATTTAACCCTATTCAACTATACTAAAATTTACAGTTTAGGGGATTCTTGCTGACACAAAAGCTACAGTTAACTTTTATCATTTGTGCCCAATGTGATATGGAGAAAAATTACGCAGGAATTTTCCAGAATCAGTTTGACACATGAACTGCCAAAGCACATAAGGTAGCCAAGACAGTGAGACAGGTAGTATTGCAATACTGCAACATGTGTACATATTAAGAGAAGTACCCCTTAATCCAGGTTATACCAGTGTAATTTTTGAGAGATGTGAATTACAAACCTACATTAAAATTATGTCATTCTGTTATATGACCATAGGAATGAAATCTCACTTTCTAACATAAAAAGATTCTTGTGAATTGCATTACCCTTATTTGACCTTCTTCAACAGAGAAAAAGTAAGGAGGGAAAACATTAAGATGTTTGTAAGCATCAAAATTCAGAATCTGGCTTCCCAGGTTTCCAGAAGGTGGCAGCATCATATCATGCAATCACTGATCGTTATTAACAGTACTAATTATTTTCTTCTGGTTGGTACAATTTGTATAACTAACAAGATTTTGCTAAACAACCCTAAGTGCAAATTCAAGGCATTAAGAGCTGTTTCCATAGCAGGTAAGCTAACTAGAACAATAAGCCAAGTCAAAAGAGAGGGAGTATGAGAGCACATTACTTCTCAAAATATTTTTGGTATTTATAAAACTGATTTTAAATTCAGATTTTTAGCTCCTTGGTATTTTCAATGAGAACTGAAATGTAGCTGTTGGGAAGACTGAATTAGAAGAGGCAGTAATATCTTTAATAAAAATCTATAAATATGTTAAGCATACTACTGCAACATTCTATCACCTTTTTGGTATCTGAAAACTTATTTTATTTTCTATTTTTCTAGATAAATGGATTTTACTTTCAATATTTAAATATAGCCAGTGCAAAAGTGCATAGGTACAACCACATCCTTATTTTTTCTTCTTTTTCCCCTCAAAAAAGTAATTTACCATAAAATTTCAAAATTGGGAAAAATACATACCTGGGCATTCTTGCATCTGTAACAACCATAGCCCTGCTAAACTCCAGGTTTACATCCAAGGGCTGCAAGATACACTGAGATGAGTTTTTCAGCTTCCGAGCTTCTCTCCAGTTCTCATCTAGAAGAGCAGAGAAAACCTACTTTAAATACTGAAAGAGATTCCTTCTCAGTACACATCACAGAATTCAAGTATGTGATATTAGTACATATTCCTAAAAATTCAGGTCACGATCTCTTTTATAGTTCTATCAACAGATGTATTTATACATCTGAACTTTAGACATACAAGACTAATAATTTCTCCTATTCTCATCTTCGCAGCTACAGCATCCATGGGGTAGACTTCCAAGAACCCAATTCTTAACATGTGTGGTACTGGGAGTTCAGGCTCTGTATTCTCCCTTGGAGAGTTAAATCATTAAACTGAATTAAACCCAAAAGATTAAGAATTAAATGATTAAGACATCTCTGATTATGATTGACTCTATGTTGCTAGCTCCCAAAATACTAAAGTTTCCTTTGATACCTTATTGAAGTAGTTCAATTCTCATCCTTTCCTTACCCTCAAAAAAATGATCAAACCTACAACTACTTGTGGATTCTGCTTTAAATCTGGAGAAAAGCAAAGGCACAGAAGGAAAATACCATAAACAAAGTAATTACAGTCTTACACTGTCTATGCAACAAATCAAATGAGATGTATTCAACAAAAGGAATTTTATTATGAATTTGCTAAAATTGGAACTGAAGTCCTAAAGGTATGTTTTGGAAATTCATCGTATGTTGATAGTACTGAATTTAGAACACTTACATTTGGAGAAGTACATTCCAAAAGGTTCTCCACTGCTTCAGCTACAAATACGAGGCACAACCACCATCACATTGTATTCAGTCATATAAAGAAAGATTACTTTCAGGAATACTTACCATGTTTGCTGTACAGTAACTGCATGCTACTGAGCTGGACATCAAAACTGTCATAAGCTCTGGACATTATATCTTCAATAGAGGTTTGTCCTACTTTAATTTTTGATAAATCAGAACGACTTTTGCTTGTCATCTTAAAATATGTAAAAAAAAAGTATAAATCAATTTCAGAAATATTCAAGGCACTAATTCTACAAATACTTGTTCCTACCATAACAAATGATTCAGTCCTCACTATAGGTCACAGAGTCTTACAACTATCACAGCACAGCAAATATCTAAAATTTCTAGACTGCACCAAAAAAAAAACCCAGAGTATTAACACCATTTCTTCCTCAAAGAAAGGAACTAAAAGCAAATTAAAATATATTATATACTATGTACAGAATAATGTTCTTCAATAAATGACTTATACTCCAAAGTATAAAATCTCAAACCCTTTTTAATCAGTAGAATAATCATTCAGAATTTTTATATATAAAATATTACTGCATTAAGCAACTCAGACACGTGAAAGGTATTTCTGAACTCTGTTGAATTCAGTTGTGACACATTAGCGAGGAAAAGATGATTTGGACTGTTCATCATCAATGTCTTTCCTTTAGTATCAGTCAATATTCCTTTGATTCAGCTTTGGGACACCCATACTTCTTTGGTATTTCACATTTTTATGTACTGTCCCTGATGTTCATCTCTGATGAAATGTGTCTGTCCTCATCCTTACATGTCTAATAATTTTGGATTCATATTTGGTTTTGTCAAACGCGGGCAATATTGAAAGGAACTAAAAGAGGTTTAAAAACTAGCATCTAAGACACAGCATTTATTTTTCAGTACTGCTGGACTCTAAGCCCATTGTAACTTTTATGTTAAAAATAACTTGGAGATGCAAATTCAGAATGACTAAATTAATAACCTTATTTATCTACTGAGACACAGTTTTAATTTTACATGCCATTTTTCCTCCTGGGGCTTGATCTTTTCCAGCATGCAACTGAGGGAAAAAGATTGTTTGTTTTGTGTTAAACATTCTCATTCAACAAACGACCCACCTCTCACTTAAGCATATCTCACTCGAAGTGAATACAGAACTACTAATCATATCCTGAGAGGCAACTAGATTTCCTCTTATGGTATTTCTGAATTCTATTAAATCAGAGGAACCAATCTAGGAATCACATTCACTACAAAAATTACTCATCCACTTCAGGAAAAAAATGCCACACACACTGAAGTCTGAATTTGAAATGTGTTCTTCTATGTAACACTTCCAAGAGTAATCTTGTATGGGGTGGAAAAGGAAGTGGGCTATTAGATCTAAGATTAGATCTAGGAGGCTGTCTCAAGCACACAAACAACTACAAAGTACGAACCCTACAAACTGCCTACAAATGACTAATACTCAGAAGAGCTGGTGAAATTATCTGTCACTGAAATAACTTGGATTACAACCAGATCACATAACTTTTAGTATCCACAGAGCAAGCTTCTTCACTAATTCTACTTTCTGAAGCAATCCAACACATTCTTTTTAAACACGACCTATTGCACAGACCTGCAGTTGGACTGGAGCAGCCCATTACCAAATTGTGGTACCAGCACGACTGATGCACCTAATCAGAGCTCTGGTGGGAACATGCTGCCACCCAGGTGCCAGGCTGCAGGATGTGCCTGACTCTTATGCCAACACCAGACAGCAGCAGTGAGTGCACCTGTGGGAGGTGTGCCTAAGCAGAGAATCCCTCTGCCTAGTGACATAGCTCATGGAGAAGAGCAGCAGGTCAAGCTGACTGACAGCCATGTGAATGAGAGCCATGGAGCACCCAGGTGGCCAAAAGCAACAGTGTGGCCAGCAGAACAACGGGATTGTTCCCCTGTACTTGGCACTGGCGAGGCTGCAGCTTGAATACTATACTTTATTTGGGGTTCCTCACAGCAACAAAGACATTGGGGTGCTGCAATATGTCCTGAGAAGGGCAACAGAGCTAGGGAGGGATCTGGAGCACAAGTCCTGTAGCCAAGGGAGCTGGGGTTCTTTAGTGTGGAGAAAAGGAGCAGAGTGAGGTCCTTACCTTAAAATTACCCAAAAGGAGTCTGAGGATGTAGGTCAGGAGTTAGCCTCTTACCCCAAGAAACAAGCAACTGAACATGCAGAAACAGCGTCAAGTTGTACCAGGGATGGTTTAGAATGGAAATTAGGAGACATTTCTTCATTGCAAGGGTTACCATGCACTGGAACAGGTTGCCCAGAGACATGGTTGAGTCACTGAATCCAGAGCAATTTAGAAGCCATATAGACACATGGCACATAGGGACATAATTTAGTGGTGGACTTGGTAGTACTGAGTTAATGGCTAGACTCAAGGATCCTAAAGTCTTTCCCAATCTAAATGATTCAGTAGTTCTGTGATCAGTATAGGCTGCTGACAATGGGACTGTGAGTTGCTCTATGGAGAAGGGCCTGGGAGTGCTGATGGATGAAAAACTGGACGATACCTGGCAATGTGCACTCAGAAAGCCAAACATATCCTGGGCTGCATCCAAAGCAGTGTGGCCAGCAGGGCAAGGGAGAGGATTCTGCCCTCTACTCTGCTCCTCACCTGGAGTACTGCAATCTGTGGGACCAGGTCCACAGAAGACCCAGAAAAGTGATCAGAGGGACAGAACACATCTCCTCGAAGAAAAAGGCAGAGAGAGTTGGTGCTGTTCAGCCTGAAGAAGAGAAGGCTCTGGGGAGACTTTTCAGCAGCCTCTCAGTATTTAAAGTGGGCCAAAAAGAAAGATGGTAACAGACTTTACCAGCAGTTGGTCTGACTAGTCAAGGGGTAACACCTTAAAACTAAGAGTGGATATAGACTAAATATAAGGAATTTTCTTAAAATGAAAGTGGTATGACACTAGCACGAGTTGTCCAGAGAGGAGGCATACACCCATCCCAGGGAACATTCAAGGTCAGGATGGACAGGTGGCTGAGGAACCTGATCGAGTTAAAAATGTCTCCACTCATTGCAGTGAGGTTAAACTCAATGACCTTTAAAGGTCTCTTCCAAGCCAAACCACTCTATAATTCAAGCTGAAATCACATGTTCAGAAATTAATTATGTGGAAATTACATAGAAAACTTATTCTCATTAGCAGATCTTAAGATTTGAAACAAATTTTTGCTAAAAAGCAGACAGCAATCTAAATAGATACTAAGTGGCAGAATCAATTTTACCCAGAATACGAGTAAATAAAAAGTAAATTGCCTGTATGCATTTAAGATCATTTATCCTGAAGTACACAAGTTCATCAGTGAGTAAGAAATAACGAAGTGTCTTCTATTTTATTTCAAAGTCTACTTCTTTTTTATAGTAATAAATTATAGTTTTACATACCTCATGCAAGAGAAAAGTCAAAAAGATAAATCATTATCTCAAACATACCCCCAGTCTCATCCAAATTATCTTAAAACTTGCCAGTATGTTTACTTTTCTCATTTTAAAGTAAATTCAGTGATTAAAGGGTAAGTAATAATAATATGAAAAATAAGAATACATTTAATCATGTAACAAAGAAGTTCACTATTATATATTGTAAGGCAATGCAAAAAATTACTAGACATTTTCCACGTAACAGTCCAAAGTATCAACAGTAGTTTCATGCTAGGGAAGGAGTATTTTCTAGCAATTCTTTTGCACTGAACAAATCCACTGAGAAGAGTTCAGTAACTTTTGCCTTGACTAGAAAGCACTTTAAAATAAACACCTAATAAATAAACTGCAAGAGGTACTCTTACTCTTGTAAGAGTAAGAGTAAGTACTATGGTACTCTTCACTACCATAAAACTCAAACTAAGAAACTGTAAATCAGGTAAAAAGCTGAATTATTATTTTTGGTAAATTACTCCATTACGTAAATACATACTTTAAAGCTACCAAGATCCAGAAGCAGTAAATTTGATGTATGGCCATAAAATCCTTTTTGTGGAACAATGATGTATGAAGCCATGAGGTTTATTTTGAGGTCAAGAACTTTCTGGGTTTCAATAATATACAACAATCCTGAAAAAATAGTACAATTATTAAATACAAACAAACAAAAGAAATTCATACAGAACCTGTAGGATTAAAAGAAAGTGACAAAAAGAAAATCAGGTCTAATTTTAAACAAACTCTATATGCTAAATAACTATGGTACATATGTTCCTCATATTTCTTCTTTCATTCATAATAGACAGTCCTTAAAGAAGCATCAAGTAGATGAAACGACGATAGCAAACAGTGCTAATTGACAAGTATAGACAACAATGTGACATATGCAAACTCAAAAATACTTCCCACTGAGCAGAGATGAAATTAAAAGAACTGGAATGTGAACTGCAACTTTGAAATTACTGAATTAACTTACTATGTTCCATAGATTCAGAAATTTAATTGCTCTAGAATTTCTTATTTGGAGTATCCAACTACACTAGTCAAACTGTTAGTGTTTTTTGATACTGAGATACACCAGTTTACACTAACTGCTGACAAACATCTCCACCTTGAGACACCAAAGATATGCAAATATATGATCTTACAAAAATTAAGTTTAAAAATCATGCAATTAGTTGGGAAAATCAGACATTCATAAGATTTGAGATCAAATTCTGCTTTTTTGCTCAGCTGAAGAGTGAATGGTATTGCTCCAAGTTAGATCTGGAAACTGCCTTATGATGCAGCCATAACTCCTTAAATGTTTACCGTTTACAACAAGCTGATGATCACAGAAGTAGAGACAATGAATTATGAAGATAACAACATGACAGTAAACACATCCACTGGTAAGAAAACAATTAAATCTGCTACATTATCAAGGGTTGCCCTGTCAGAGGAGAGCTAGGCTAGTCAGTAAAGAACTGGATGACAACTACATTTCAGGATTTGCAAGACAAAACAACTTGGAGTAACAAGAAGAGTAGGATTTTATCAGTTTGCACTGGCTAGTTGAATTTGAGTGATGTAGAAAGGTCAAGTAAGTATTTTCTAGCTTCTTTTATTTGGCAAGAAAATGTAGTAGAATCCATAAACTGAGCTCTGGTAAAACAAGCTTTTTTAATGTTTTTTAATGCTGAAAATCATAACTACTCCAGTATAGCAAGTTCCTTCGATTTTGCAGTTCACAGCTCCCCTATATTTTCCAGTTACCTTCTATTGCTTCAAAGAAAAGTGCTAAGAACTCATTCTTGAGGAATGCAGGTCTGAACATATTAATAATACTTCTATGTTTCCATTTTTCTTATTCTGCCTCTGAGCTTTGCATAGTCCCCTGCATCAGAATATTCTGCAGATCAAATCTTTTCCCCCTGGCCATTCTCTGAAACTCAGACAAGATTTTACAAGCAATGTATTGCATATTTTGAGACATTATCATCAAATTTTTCATTGGTGACTGGAAGAAGGTTTTAGGTTACTCTGGACAACATGGCATTCTTGTGAGGGTATAAACAGTATCGGATATACCTCTCTACAGTAATTATATGCTCAACTGTAATAAACACAGAGGACGATTTCGTATTTCCATAAAATATCAATTATGATCAACACCACTATTTTTGGTGCTAATGAGCAGAGAACCAAGTATATCATATATAAAGCAAATTTAAAATCTCATCTCAGAAATCAACAATGAACTGTTGTATCAATATAGTCAATATTGCTCAAGAATTTCTGAAAGAAAAGACAAGCAAGCTGATCCACATAATTCTGGTTAATCTGATATTTTAATAATTAAACAGTTCACTCAAAGAAGAAGTAAAGAATAAAAATACCATTGATGCTTGATTTCCCTCCCAATACTAGCCTGATAGAAGCAATCAAATAAACTTTTTGCTTGAGTTTTCTTAAAATCTTTATCACTTCAATATTCAGATTTTTTTATATTTACAATTTAATTATTAATAGGTTATGAAATTATAACAGGTTTAAAAAAACACCCATTGTTTGTTTTTTCCTTTTAAAAATAATTTATAAATAAAATCTCCCCTCAGCATCCACTCCCATCCACAGAGACAGGACGCTGTGCTGGACACATCTCTGATTTACAAAGCCTCAGACTGGAACAAATTAAGTCCACAGATCTCAGTGTTAGTCTTCACAGTATTCAGCATTTGCATTCATGTCTTAAAATACAAGATCTCTAGAGATAAACAGGATGAACGAAAACTAGTGTAACAGCTGTAAAACTGATGAGCTGGAAAGCAGATAAATACAGTTTATATAACTTAACTGAGTCAATCCAAATCAAAATCAATATTCATCAAGGAAGTCAGAAAATCAAAAACACCTATACAAAGGCATAATTTCCTGAGAAACAAGAAATTTGAAAAGGATTCAGAGGTTAACTTAGAGGATTAATATCTCAGAATCAGTATTTCAGGAGTATTAAATAACTAAGGCCTTCTATACATCAGATGAACAAAACAGAAGATGTAACAAACTCTTTTAACTCTGTTTGGAGTAAAAATACTGAAAGACTATCTACGGCTTTGGAGCATATTTTACAAATAAGTAGAAATAGTTAAAGTTAAAATAGATACAAACATTAAATTATTCAATACCTAGAATAAACAGACTGCAATAAGACTGAATAATTCAACTTGTTTAGGTGGTGTGTTAGGAAGGTACATATGCTAAAAATACATATGGTAGGGTACATATGGTCTTCATATTTCTTCTGAACCACTCACTATAGACACTCCTTAAAGAAGCATCAAGTAGATGAAATTTTGATAGCAAATAGTCCTAACTGAGCAGGTGGTAAACACCTTATTTAGGTGTTAGAAAGATATGACTTGGATGCACACAAATCCATAGAGAAAGATACACTCAGCACTCCTACGATCTAAAATTTGTCTGAGTATGTTGTGAGAAGAGTATGTGGCACTTGCCTGTTGATGTTTTTTCACGGAATTCTTCAAGCTTCATCAGAGTTGCTGATGTCAATTGCTCTAAATGTACATCTTTTGGAGGTCTAAAGAAATCCACTAAGTTATTTACTGTCATCTGTTAAAAAAAAAAGGTAAATTTACTATTAAGTAGGATTTTTGACAATTTATAACTTATTCAAATATTTACTTACTGCATCATATACTATTTCCAGTGGTTGTGATTCTATTCTAATCCTCTGATCTGCTTTCTCATCCAAAGGATTAGTCTCAAACATTATGCTTAAAAGCGAGGTACTGTCATCTGAATAGACTGTTCGAGAAGACAGGAGACGGGGTGTACACTTTTCTTGAGACACGCCTGTAACTTCAAGTGAGGTAATTTTTGTTTCAAACCTGTACAGAAATGTAAGGAGACTGTTCAGACGGAGTATCCATCTGGCTAAGTACAATTACATGGAAAGAGTATAAAAAATTGGATGGGAAAAAAAATAAAACACAAACCACTACAATATGTTTCTACCCTACCCTAACTATAAATAGCTTATTTTAAGGATCTAATACATACATCCATGTGTTATCTGTTTTCCATTTCATATCTTTTGTGTCTATTAGCTGCCCCTGTCTAAATACAAAAGGGCATCTAAGTTATTTCCTTCATACACTTTTCATGAGGACAGGTGTAAGGGGAGGTAAAAGATTCTGCAAAGTTGTAGAACTCAAATGAGAATTCTTTAGTGTGACTTCAGGAATTAGAAGGTGTATTTGTAGTGGGAAACAGACATACAGCAGAGACAAAATTGTTCTGGTGCAGAGAAATGAACAAAACAAAGATAAATAGTCTAATTACTCCAAGAGGTACTTTTTAGGTCTTGGATTTTTTTCCCCCAAGATGCTATTCGCCTCTGTAACACTTCTCAGTTGAAGATTTATCTCCCAACACTCTAATAAAAATATTTCACTGTAAAAAATGTAGTATTTTTCCCCCTTTTCTTAGTACAATAGGATTGTCAGGACCATTTAGATGCACAAGAGTACCAACAGAAAACACAGATCCAAAACCTTAAAAAAATTCTACATAAAACTAATCAAGATCAATAGTATCTTAATATCATATATATTATACTCATCTCAAAGTAGAGGGAACAAGGTTTAAAACAGGAGGGTTACCTTCTCCCAGAATTTTTAAGTGCATTTGAAATAAAATTGAAATATTTCACTAGATGCTTTTCACCACCTACTGTGAGAGCACAAAACAAAGGAAAAATCATCAGCTACATTTTTCTTCCAAAAATCCAAAAGTGAACTGGGAACACAAGAACTTTTCAGTCATGTTAAATGCCCACAAACAAGTGGTTACAAGATCACTCTACTCAGGTTAAGTTTCAAAAGGAAACTTACAGTCATTTTTCAAAGCAAAAAACAAGTTTGTAACTGGATTGTTTGCACATAACAATGACAAACTGAAAAAAAAAAAGGAGCATATCCATATTAGAACAAAAAGCTCTGGAAATGCAGAGAATTCAATCATGGGAAGAGTATCCATGATTTATCCCTCAGCCGCAGAACAACTCCACTCCAGACTGCATGAGGAATGACACTTAAATATCCTAACACAGTATTAAAATGCCTACTAGTCATCATCATCATCATTTCATGAGAGGCGAAACCAGTTTGATAGAGAAAGCTCACCTTATTGCTTGTGCACCTGGTCGTTGGGTAAATACTGTACTCAAGTCAGTTAATGCAAATTCTATTAGCTTAGGAGTTTGCTTGTTTTCTCTTATTGATATCGACATGCTTAATAAGTTCACAGAGAACTTCATGGCTTCATACTAGATATGCCAAAAAAACAAGATAGGAATATAAAAGACATTAATATCCATAATATGATACCATTTATGAAGAGATGAAAGCTACAACTAAGTTTGAAACTACTGCTTTTGTGCATAGCTTGTATCATAGCTGGTGTAAAAGTCTACAAAGAGGCAGGCTAAACTAAAGAGTAGAGTATCCTTACAAATATGAGTCTTTTATATCTTTACCAAATTTTGAGAAAAAGACCCTCTGATGCAGAGGTAGGAAGCAGTTCAATTATCATCCTTGGTATCTCACAATAAGAGGATTTATCAGACTATTTCCAAATGGTTCAAAATGTTGCTCTTTCCCAGTATAATCCTTGAATCGTCTCTATATAATATATAATCCCTTATTCTACCTCAACTACTATTACTCATATTTTAGATTACAGCGCACTTCCTGATCCTTTATTAAAATTCCCTAGTGCATTTTCTTAAAAAGCTTTTGAATATTGTAAGATAATATATGAATATACTTCCATATTTAAACTACAATACACTACATTTATGATCTTATTCTTGTTAGAGCAAGTAAAAATTTATTCTTTACTATTTCAGAATATCCAAAAGTAAGCTTTGTAACCGCTATACTAAAACTGCATCTAAGGATGCAGAAAACTAGCATGCAGTAACTTCATTAAAAGGTATCAGAACAATATCCAAATATAGAGACAAAGCTTCAAGTAATTTAAAAGTGATTTCCTATCATCTTTATAGATTTTTTTTTTAGTAGATGAAGCTATACCATATAGCCAGCTATGACTTACTGATTTTGGAAGGGTTGGATCCACAGCTGTTTCACTATATCCAATTGCTGCATAAAGTTTAGCCTTCTCTTCCTGTGTCATCAGCTGCTCAAGACCTGCCACATTTCAAGAGGTTAGTTAAACTGAGTATAAGTATCTGAAAAATGCAAATACTGTTATACACTTTCCTGTGCTTGGTAGCTGTACAATATAGAGTAGATACTGTCAACATTACTGTCCTGAATTAGTAAAAGAAAATACCCTGGGGTATAAAGCCAAGTCTTGCAAATCTAAAGCATCCTTTAAATGCTCTTATAATTTTTTCCTTACCTATTCTATTTCCTATCTTGCTAACAACAGAAGCAGCCTTTGTGATTAACTTTCTGTGTCCCAAAATCTTTACTAGGTGCCTCATATATCAAACATACATTGCATAAAATATGCAAATTTTAAAATGAATGCAAGTAAAATTGTTTACATTCCATTAATTTCCACTGTATTGAACACAGTTCAGAAGTAACTATGGAGGAGTTGTACAATTGTATAACCTCTGTTACATGCAATTAACAATTATATCAGCAAAAGAAAAGGCTAAGAGAAAATGTATACAGTACAACAATTTGATAACAAGTTCCACTGCTAGGTACCTAGGACTCTAAAAGATTCCTAGTAACAAAAAGAATACTAGTAAATTGTCATACTTGAACCCTTTACTTCTTGGTTTTTTTCATCTTTTTTTCCACCCGACCAGCTCCATATCCAGCTAAACCAGCCACCAGACTTTTCATCATCCTGTTTTACTCCTGGCCTGTTGATTTTCAATCCAGCCTTAGTTGCCTTAAATTTAAAAAATACTTAGATAAGTAATTTTCTTCATGCTTTTTTATTCATTTTCCTAAGAAAAATATAGACCCAGAGCAGCTCTAACTTATCAAAAGATCATTAGACAAGTATTAAAAAAGCAAAATGTTTTTATTTAGTTTCCCTTCTAGTGACTTTTTCAAGTACACAGTGCATTATTGGACCAATTTTATTTTGCATAATAACAACCACCTTTACGAAAGAACAGAGCATGTAAAAGGTCAATAAACATTTCTTGCATAGCAGATTTTCTCTCCAGTTGTCACCATAAAAATACCCACAACATTTTATGTATTGATTTTCTAAAGAATAATTTAAAATACATATATAAGCAATTAAATAGCCATCACAGGCCAAATTTTACATTAGCCCTATATTTTTCACTTCAAGATGGATACCCAAAGCAATTAACGAAGTATTTACTCTCATAATACAGTATTTACTCTAACTATTCCTGCATGTGATACATATAGTTAAAATAGTAAGGAAGCCCTCCCTCCTCCCACACTCACTATTTCCACAACTAGTGGATGCCCCATCTGATGCCAGTGATGATTCCAATACTGGGTCCTCAAAGGAAGTGTAGACTACATCCAAAACTGACCACTGGAAGTTTGTCATGGGGATGGCAAACAAACATCAAGTGATCCAAGAGACAAATTTGTTCTCAGAACTATAGTGATCCACATAAACTAACTTTCTTTGTGACTAATACAATCCAAAAACATACAATCAGTTGTAGATAAGCCCTACATTTAAAGATACTCTAGTGGAAGCGAGACAGGAATCCCTTCTCAGCATTCACATACTCACATCCCTTCTCAGCATTCTGCAACACAATTAGGAAAAAAAAACGGCTGACTATAAAACAGTACTCTGTAGGGACTTGTCACATCTACACACCTATTGGACAAAGGAAGGCAGGACTCGCCACAAAAATGTAAAGACCTCTAGATTTATACTATTGATTCACCTTAGAGAGATGATGCAGAATGTCAGCTTAACAGCACAAAGCTACAAGAAGCTTGAACAAAGTCCTCAAAAGTCCTCTGTATAAAGGTTATAAGGTTATAAAGATTAACCTTTATAAAGGCTACCATATCAGCAAGCAGATGTTACAAAGTGAATGACCCAAAGAAAAAATGGACAGGCCTTAGATAAACTAAGGTTGAATCTGTGAGATTACAGGTTTCTGGGACACTAAGGGGTTGGTGCTGAAGGACAACTGCCATGCAGAATAAGTGATGCTTAAAGCTATGACTCTTTCACATGTCCGAGGCAGAAGTAGGCACCAGAGTCCAGGGAAAGAAAGACTGCAGACAGAAGGCACTTCTGCAAAGATGAAGAAAAAAAATCTGTGCAGTATAGGAACTACAAAAATTTGCTGAAGAATCTTCTTGAACTTTCCGTCTCCTCCACTTACATTGGTTAAGTAATCAATGCAGTCATAGACTTAAAGCTTAATCAGCAAGGTAACTCTTTTGACTAACAGAGAGAACTACCTGAAAGATGGGTGTAGCCAGGTAGGTCAGCCTCCTGTTACTTCTCTCCAGTAACAAGCAACTGAACATGCAGAAATAGCCTCAAGTTGTGCCAGGGAGGTTTATATTGGCTGTTTGGAAAAGGGTCTTCACTGAAAAGGTTGCCAAGCAAAGCAACAAGCTGCCCAGGGATGTGGTGGAGTCACTACCCCTGGAAGTATTTAAAAGGCACGTAGATGTGGTGCTCTGGAACATGGTTTACTGGTAGACTTAGCAATTTTCTCTTAATAGTTGAACTTGGTCTTCCAGGTGTTTTCCAACATAAATGATGCCATGACTCTATCCTGTGTTCTTACTGAAGTAAATCCTAGTTATCCTAGGTTGAAAGGATAACATTTCTCAAGCTGATACAGAGACTTGATGCTTAGCTACTGAAGCTGAAGCTACTATTTGGCACTGCAAACGCAATAAAAAAGCAAAAATGGTCTGAGGTTTGGAATATAAATTTCTGGTTACAAAGTTGCCCGAAAATCAGCATTCTGATCATGAACGTGATTTCTGAGGAGCTTGATTTCAAGGTCTAGAGAAAAGTAAGCCCTTGAAAGTCAACTCTTAGGCATGCTTTTAAGAAACAGAGAAGCTCCACAAACAGCAGGATCATCTGCCTGGCTTTACTAAGCCAGGATCTAATGGGGGCTCCTTTAAACACCTGGCAGACCTAAGGCTAACTGTCAGGATACCAAAGTAGTAGTAGATTTTTCTCATCTAAGTCCTTTGAATCTTTTTCAAAGGTACAACAACAAAAACAAATGCATCCTGACAGCAACAAAAGAGATGCATCCTGACAGATAGATGGAGACAGAACACAACTTAAAATCACTGTGACCTGATTTTCAATACTATTAAATATATTCAGATAATCAGCCAGCACATCTTTCAAGATGTACTTCTAACATTTTTCAAATGCAAGACTAAAAGCCCAAAAACCTGAAAATTCATTGTCTTGCAATCTACTTCTAAGTGTCACAGAAATCTTAAAACTCGGGATTTGAAGGTAGTCAGGAATGCAATATGATATTACCTTTGTAAGCAGCAAAATCACACCGGGGGAAGGAAGAACAAAACTAGATAGAAAATATTTCAGAATTTCCATCAACTTGCAAAAAGTTGAAGGAAAGAGATAAAACCAAGAGAAACTATACACTACAAGATAAGACTATTCCAAAATCAAATGAGAACTAAACCAAAACCAAACCTTCCACCACCCCTTGAAAAGCACTCCAGTTTGGACAAACTGAAGGCGAACAATCATGAATGTTTCTTCTGGTTCTGTTAGAGCCTGGATAATGGGAACACAAGCATTCAAATGGGGGTGTACATACAGACAAATAGAAGGAAAAATCAAATTTACAGATTCCTCTTCAGAGTTTTGGGTTAGAAGCACAACATCTGTGACTGGAGCAACTGTATTTATACTATATTTAATATATTTCACATACCAAAACAAAAAAAAGATCAAATTGCTTTCAAGCACTGCCACAAGCAGTAACTGAGCTTTATAAAGTTTAATTATTAATTACTGTCTTCTTTCAGATTGTAAACTTCTTATTCTGCTTACTTTTAGGTGCCTTAATTATTAATGGAGAAATATCACAGATTTCAGAAAAACTACAAATATTTCACTTCAGTGACCTAGAAAGACACTTGGACACTGTATGTATAACTAAGCAGTACATTAACCTAGGAAAACCCAGGCTAACAAATTAGCTGTAACTACTCAAGTCACATTATCTTGCCTAATTGCACTAATCTTCTTAAATGTGTTCTGCATTTGCTGTACTCTGAGTAACATTTGCAAAGAGAAACACTGCGTCTCTTCTCAAAGAGTCAACATTGTACAGGTGATCACTCAATGTAACACAGTTTCATGAAAAAAAAGAATAAACTAATAGCATAGGCTGCTGCGAGGAGGGACAGCTTTGGGTGTGTTTCCATTTAACTTCCATCATCCTTTGGCCACATTCTCCACACAGATCTTTCCCACCAGAAATAGAAATTGATTTATCCAAGATCAGTTCATTTTGAAGGAAGAGCATGTAGAGTTATTTAATTTTTGTTTAATTACAAGCTGAAAAACTAACTATGCCTTATAATAAAAAACCATGAACAAGGAAAATTGAAAGACTGTATTGTACACAATTCAATCACCATAGCTAAAAGGTGTCTGCCTAAAATCTCCACAACCTTATGTTTCAGTTATTCATAGACTCATTTAAATGATGCAATTTTACCTCAACTTCTGCTTGTTGCCTTGCTAAAGTGATGTTAAAAATATCCAAGGTCTTTTCAAATTCCTAGAAAAGAGATGAGACATCATTATTTTTGACAATTCAACAACTGTTACATTCCACAGCTCAGTTTTACAGGAAACAACAGCAAGCACTTCAATTAGTGCAATCCAAGTTAATTCGCTCAGTCTGAAAATTTAAAACAAACCTGGAAAAGAACAGCACACCAGCTTAAGCTGTTTTTTCTTGCAGTTTCTAATTTAAAGATTCACCTCATGTATTTGTTAATACTACTAACAAAGAAAGCTAGTGACAAGTTGCAAATATGGCCACTGAAAATTTTATTTTAACTTAGAGGAGATTGAGGAACATTTTAACATTCAAGTTTGAACAAGTATCAATATGAACAATATTTAAGCCTTCAACAGAAAGTTACTAACCTCCAACAATTTTAAGATTTCTTCACTAGTTTTTTTTGATGTTATCTTTGTTTTATACAACTCTTTATAGTTCTTCACTTGCTTCCTATGATGTGAAATATGTTCCCATGACCACATTTGGAGTTTAGGTTGAACATTTACTTTAAGGACGCCATCAATAACATATTTCCACCTAAAAGCAAAGACAAATGTATAGCTTATCTTTCTTTTGGTATATTGAAAAGACTCCTATAGCTTTGCAGACTGTCACTTAATACAAATTCAAGTTGTCAAGAGCGAAATCCCCTGACTAATAGCATACTTCTGAGCTGAGAAATCTAAGAATTTTACTCTTTCACCATATAATGTTGACAGATTGCTGTCAAATCTATGCATGCATGTCTGAGAGTAATAAAAATATATTTTTAAGGAATCTTCTGAAAAGAAATCAGATCCTTGCCACCTGTGTTGCAAAGGTTTGCCTGGTTTTAGGTAATAGCTATGTTCTTGTAGAGCTACCTAACATGTAACAGGGGGGCTTTCACTTAAACAAATTTATGACACAAAAATACTATCAGACTTAAGTTTCTGATATTGGTCTTTAAGAGTGCAATCACAGGTTTTCAAATATTGTGTCCACAGCTTTGGTTTGATGAGGTCCTCATCAACTTCCTACAATACTAGCTTAAAAAGAATACTAAAAACAAAATACTTCCTTTCAGAATGAAATTATTTCTAACCTCCTTAAGAAAGAAGCAATTCCTTGGTAATTATTTCAGGTTAATAACGAAAAAATTATTTTCAAAGTGTAAGGTTACCTACCATATCTTGGCATTGTTGTGCACTGGAACATCAGGTCTGTACTTCCTATATGGCAGATTTCGAGTCATCATATCAATAGACTCAAGGAGCTCCATAACACTGAAGTACTAGGCAAACAAATTCAAACTGAGCATGATTATCTTTCTGAGAACAACAGCTATCAAGCTTCTCTTCAAAGAGAAAATCAGTTTCAAAAAAAACCAAGACTAAGTTAATAAATTCTACATGTACACTATAAAATTTCAGACCACCTTTCTTAATTCTTGCAAACTAACTTTTTTACTACATTACATACAATTTCAGAAAAATAACTGGTACCTGTGGCTTATTGAATTCAACAGTTATATCCTGTAAGTTTACATCTAGATCTATTTTCGGTGATGAAAAGTCAACATCAGATCGAGGATTCATAAGGAGCTTGGCTTTAGCTGAAATGGGGCGGAATACTAAAAAATACAAGTTGATATAAAAAGTGCAATTAAATTATTTCAGACTGCAATAAATTATACATATACTTATCTCAAATTATGCCAGACCATTAGTTTTAGAATGCTAGACTTGAAAAACATGAACTGCACCAACACAACTTAAAATAGAATACAATCTCAATTTTCAGTTTCACTCTGGCAACATTTACCAAATTTTTGCAGAGCACCACCACAAACTTTCCTGTACACTGAATTACATACAGATGTTTCAATAAATAGTTTACATTTGTAACAAATGGGATCTTTTTTGGTTCTGATACACTTATAGTACAAGACAGTTCCAAATATAGCATTTATTTCACTATAGGAACTCTTACTTCTTAAGATTTGTTGTTGTTGTTGCCGTTACAAATGCTTAACTCTTTGACAAATTATACACACATCAATGGTTAAAACCAAACACTCCATATTTCTAATTTCAAGCCCAAGTAAGCATGGAACAAAATCAATATGCATTCTACATAAAAGTGAGGCACATCACAAGAAAAAACATCCAGAGCAGAAATATTTTATCTGTTACAGTTTGGAAATATCAGGCTTTTGAAGCCCTGTTTAGTTCAATATTTTCATCCGTTTCAGTAGTTGATCCAACAGTAAGAATCTTTGTATTATCTGAGTTCGTGTAAATCATTTTTTTTCATATATGATTTCTTTAATCTCAGCAAAACTACTGATACATTACCTACATATCAAATATTCCAAATTCTCTGAAAGGTTCACAGTAGTGGAAACATGCATTTTTGCAAGAAAAAGCCATGAAACTTTTAGCTACACCTCTATATGGTAGCATTTCAATTAATTTTCTCCCTGTATTTAGCTTCCTAAAATTCATTTTTTAATGGTTCTTATACATAAGTATAACGTTTGTATTTACATGAAGTGATAAAATTAGACTTCATGCTTATTACCTTCCTATCAAAGTTTTACAATTTTAAAGACTTGCCCCAAATGGGACCAAATTTTCATCTACCACTGTACACCACCATGGTCAGCATCTCTGATGGCACTGCTGAATTTTAAGAAAGTAAATCTTGAATCCTGAGCTTTACATACACCCATTTTGAACTTACCACATAAAGACTTAAACCACTTACAATGTTTAATACTTGTTTTCTTGCTAAAAGAATCAAATCCAGCAACCAAAAAAGTGGGGTAAGGAATCAGAAGAAATTACTAGATAGTTCTCTCTCAGTCAACATAGAGACTCTTTTAGGGGAAGGTAGCAGCATAAAACTGACAGTGCCTTTTTTAACCTTGGCTATAGTGAACTGAGGATTTTCCTGCTGGAGAACTAGCCACTTCCAAGGCCATTCAGACTTGTGAACAGTTTCTAAACAGTCACACAGATAACACATGATAAACACAAACCACGTATTTTCCACGCAATGGAAAGCAAACTATCACCATTTTTGAGTGATGTCAATGTGATTTTCAGACTTAAGTAAGTAATACTCAAAGCAATATAACTTGCAATATTCGCACAAAAAAAAAAAAAAAGAAATCAGTGTTTCAAAGCTGTGTGATTACTATTTCTACTTCTCATGAAAGAAAGACAGCTTGCATAAAGCAGGTGACCTCAAAAACATACTCAAACTGATCTGAATTCACCAAACTTACACAACACGTATGTTGTTGCTAAACTTCTAAAATAAAGGAATTAAGCAAAAGATGTTAACAATGAGAATCTACTATGTATGACATTCTATTAGAATGATACATGACTCAAGATTCACTTTTATCAAGACTATTTTTATATACCTAAACAATACAGTATTCACTGTCAGAAAGACAGTTACTCTTCCAGGCTTAAACTGCACTCCTTAATAAGATTTTTGAGTAACAGCCAAAGTGATAACCACTGAGATGAAGTACAAATTACAATTAAAAATTAATATTACAATTAAATAACACTTACCAAAATCATAACCATCTGGAATCATGTTGTGGCTGGCAACTCCCTGTTTTAAGTTAACCTAGACACGCAATGGAGTGAACAGTAAGTTGCACTTCTATTTCCAGATAAAGTTTTTAAAGTACAAAATGTTAGCATTTTTAAACAGATAATCCCTCTGACTCAAAGTAAAATTCAAAACACTCATCTATGTTTTTAACAGAATGATATGTCTATATTTAGCTAATAAAAATCACTGAACACTGGTAAGATGACCATTAATTGTCTAAATTCTGTTACTGGCACAATACTGGCTTTTTTAACTTTCTCAGATGAGCATTACACTTTCACCACATAAAAGCCTTAACATATACTGTTTTTTCCTAAAAAAACCTTTTAGTTCCAAACAATTCCCCAGGACATTGACACAAAAAGAAGCAGGCCTGAATGTGAAGCATGTGAAGCAGAGTAAAAAAAGGTTTTTTTACTCCGCTTCCCAGTTTCAACTAGAAGACTAGATACACTATCTTACCAATGATTCATCACAACCACCATGGTAGAACATCTCTGATTTCACATTCCAATAAGCAAAAAGGTTATCCAGTCGCACAAGCTGAAAACACAACAGAACATATATATTGGTATCCACAAATCTTAAATTAATAATTTGGATTTCACAAAGTCTGGATGAATAAAAATATTCAGAATGTTACTTTTGCTATAGAGCCTACACAGTTACATGTTTTCTTGATCTTACTTTCTGAAACTCTAATGCAGCTTGTTTTATTCGGAAGTCTTTCTTTAACATACTGTCTATACTGTACCTTGTGGAACAACTTGGCAGTTTCATCATGTAAACATGGATTCCAATTCTTATCCGAGGTCTGAAATGAGAATTAAACAAAAATACTCCAGTATCTATAATTCACCAAATTGTTACAACTGAAACAAACTACAAAAAATGACAGTAACATCATCGTAATTAAATGCCATGGAAAATAATGGAATACAATCTTCTGATTTAAGATGATTAATGCATTACTTTAAGTGAAAGCTTGAAAAGGCTACTTCCTCCAATAATATGTACATGTATGTACTCTGATAGGCTGCACACAAGAACCAAAGATACTCTAAGATTCTGCTTTCATTATTGTAAACTGTTTTCCTTTACACCAATAATATTTTTGGACAGGCTCTTTGGACAGAGATAAACAAGGGATAGATTTCATTTATAATTCTGGAAAAAATCAATTTTAGTTTGAGCCTAAAGAAGACCCTTTAATGTGCTAGGAATAAGCATTCACGAAACCACCATTTCATTCAAGAAAGTAACATTTACTTAGGACATACTTTCTTTAAAACTAGCAGTTAGACAGCAAAAATTACTAAATTAGAGCAACTCAGCAACCAACATACTGATCCTACTACATAGTCTTCCAGAAAAAAATTTCATACCATCTTGTGATTACTACTCTAAGCACCTTAAAGTGCAGTTCACAGATCAAAAAAAAATTAGCTCCAGTTGAAAAAAAGATGTCATCTTTTTTTTTTCTTTTTCCTTTCCCACCACTTCCTGTTATCAGGCAGTAACTTCCTTTCTTGGAGTTCAAGTCCATTTCAGTAAAATATTCAGAATGAACAGCCCAAATATAGTAAAGTGTATTGGAAATCACACCATTGTACATTGCTGATAATTACAGGTGTATTTTCCATTAGACAGTATGGTACCAGAAAGCACAATACACAAAAGCACAACTTCACCTATTGGTATATATTAACATGTTTTTCAGATAAAAAGCGAGAAATAAAATTACCTGCAAACTTAGATTCTGAAGTGAAATCCCAAATGACAAGGGGTTATCACGATTTGTGATCTAATAGAACACATGAAAAGACAAAAAAATAATTATTTCATACTCTATAAGCATATATTTGGCTAAGAATTTAAGTATCTTTACATTTTGGTCCAAGCTTTTTTTCAGTTTGTTTGGGTTTTTTTATCAAACTAATAAAAGTCCACAATTTTACTAGTATTCTTTCAACATAAAAAGCAACTAGAAGAAACCAGACAGGTTCCCAATTTCACATTACAGTGCAGAACCCCTTATAGTAAGATATACAAAAGCACTTACATCATCTTCATAGCGAATATGGATGTTGGAAATTTTCAGCTGAAGATTTTTGATGACCTGAGTAACTAGCTTTTCTACAAAAGTGTCTTGTTTCTCTTCTTTTACTTTATCTATGTTAAAGGAAAACAATATTTTGTCTACATTCCAACATTTTTTAAAATTAGACAAAACAATAACACAATACATTTAGCGTCAGTGTTTTCTATTACATTATACTCCAGTTGTATAGAAACATGTTTTCTCTGTATAATCTACAACATTTACATTCGCAGATTAGAAGGTTTCCTAGCTTTACTACCTGCAGAGTGAAGAATCAGGTAGTTCAAAAGTATGACCAGCACCCACCAATACTCTAGGGGAGCAAATCACACTTCCCGGAAGTACCAGAAGTTGAAATTAAAAAGATTAGAATGCGCATGTAATGAAGAACAAACTGTAACAAAGCTTTAAAAAGCTGTATTGGTAAAAATGCTTTGACATTGGAAACAAACTCTTTCTTATGAAAGAGGAAGAAAATGTCAGATGACATATGATAAAAAAAGCAGTATTTCAAAAGCCTAATTTATATCAGATCACACCAACACTCAAAACTTTTTATTTTCAGAATGAATGCTGGTTCTGCAATACTGATGGCAATTATACCTAAAAAAACATAACTAATAGGTTTTTAAGGAACAAGGGAAAAACAAGATTCTAGAAGACATTGACAAAATCTGCATCTCTCTGAATTAAAGAAAGAAGCAGCATCACTTTCATTAGCTCTTCCCACCCTTACCTTGGTCAGCAATCTTTTGCTTGGCCTCTTCTATTCTCTGCAATTCCCTTTGTCTTGCTTCCAAGAACTGCTTGGCTTCTTTTTCAGCATCATATTTTATGGCTAAACACATAAAGTAAAAATGTATAATTCCAAAAAGCCTTATATATTTTTTAAAGATACTGTTTCAAAAGCTGTAATTTTTATTTTTTGTAACAGTTACATGCAACAGTAACATAGCAAAAAAAATTTGATTATGAAACCTAAGTTACTGAAAGACTTCCACTCCATTATTTAATTGTAATTGCTAAAAGTATCTGCTAAGAATAAAGGTCACAAAACCAGTATGAACCCATTCCAGATAATGTTGAAACCCCACCAATTCAGTCACTTCTTCCTATACATTAACTTACTGGCTGTGGGCACAATAAGCAAATAAACTCCATCAAGGACTGCCTCAACAGGTTGAGTATAAAGGTTTTGCCATGGAATCTGTAGGTTAAGTTGACCTACAAACACAAAATAAAAAGGTCGAAGCATGCAATTAAATAGCTGGCTAAAAAAGAAATTCAAAGATAATTGATATTGAACACAAAATTACTTTAACAATTATTATTATACTGGACAGAAATTACCCCAGAGCACCTGAGGCAAAAGACACCTCAGTTAAGTTGTATTTTCTTACACAATACACAAACAATGTGAGATGTTTTTCCGCGAGTAGAACTATCAAGTCTACAGTCTTTCTTTATCTCCTTGAAATACATTCCTCCTTCTCAACAGCAATGTCTCCCCCCTTGAAAATCCACTGCAGCATCTTCAGAAACAAGAAAAGCACACGGGCAGCTCACACATCATCAGTCAGCTATATACTAGGTTTTGTGAACACAGGGATCATGAGGTTAAGTGCCTCCCAAGTGCAAATTTTAATAAAATACTAAAGCAGTCACAGAAAACACATTACTCCAGGGTCGATTTAAAGGAAGCATATGGCTTTAGACTCAGTTTACTTTAAGAAACCACTTTTACAAGACAATCAAGTTGCAACAAGAAAACTTTTTATTTTAGCAAAAACAAGGAAGGAAGCAGATGAAAAGGCAAGTGAAAGGTAAAAATCAGTTGTGGAATCTTGTTAAGACAAGGAACAAGATCCAGTCCTGCCCAATTGCTCATCTTTGCTGTGTTGGGCTATTTTCTCGTCAATATTGAAATGATTAAACAAGACTCCAGTATACTTTATTGAAAGGAGCTTCCTCAAAGTTTCTTTTCAGAAGAGACAACTTCAGACTGCACAAAGTGTGCAAATCAACAAACATATGGAAATTACTTGTTTAGGATGCCTAAAGTCACTTGCAAGGAAAGAGAATACTTTTAGAAACTCCTGCATGTGTACAAGATAAAATGCAACTTACTAATATGTCCTGCTTTAACTTTAAATGGCACATCCAACTGACTCTGAAAGAAAGAGGTTTAGAAAATTTAATCTCAATTCAGCAACTTGTGATATGTTCCAATGCAGGAAAAGGTATCATGATAACCTTAACAAACTTACCTGTCAACCACAGAAAAAAAAAGTCAGCATAATAGATAAGCAAGCGTTTGGTTACCAAATTAGACTGTTATGCTATATTAGGCTAAATACATTACCAAAAACAAAGTTCTAGCTTCATGAGCTATGGCAAAAAAAAAGTCTTTCAGTACTGCACTTGACCTAAGCACATTCCTATAGCAATTGCTGAGAGGTCTCTTAGAGGGTAAAAAAAATGTATACACTTTGCCCTTTAAATTTAATTTCAAATTAATCAAATAATCTACACAGGTGCAGAGAAAGCAAGCCAGTAAGCTTCCACTTAAAAGAAAGTGTGTTCTAAAATAAGAATCAAAAAATGCACAATAAACCCATTAAGCCCATTAAACACATAAAACATAGCTCAGGAATAATTTTTGCAAGTATTATTGTTATTTTCACTAGCTTACCAGCGCATTTTCTTTTATTTCCAGATTTTTCAGTGCTACAGCTCCTAAAAGAAGGCAACAAGAAAAACTGGAATAAGTGAAGTGGTACACACTGCAAGTCCCAAAGTCTGAATCAGTGGGTTACAGAAGCCTAGAAGACAAGGGGCCTAATGTACATCTCAAACACAAATGGAGGACGGCAGTGGAGTCAACCAAGATTAGTTGGTAAGAACATGTCATGAGAAAGAATGGGATGTGGCAGGAAAAGGAGGCCATACAGATGTAAGCCAGAACTCTTCTTGGACAAAGGTCTATGTTCTGGCTCCTGAAATAGAGCACAAAATAAGGAATGAGGTCAAGAAGTAGGCATAGACTGTCAACCTAAGGTCAATCCAGTATGAAGGGAAGAACTCTGACCCATTTCCAGAAAGGTCTAGAAGAACAAACTGCAAATGATAACTCGCTTGCACAGTAAACAAGCAAATTAGCTCCATAGCAGAGAAATCTTAACTGTATAAAGGTACCCAGAATCAAACCTGAACACATCTGTGCCCCAGGACCCTGGACACTCCATCAGCTGCATTGACACTGGAGTCAGGACTGCCAATGTTCCTTCCTTCCTTTCTTTCTCTGTACTGCACTTTAATCTCTGTGTGTCTCTCTCTCCTCTCTTTTACCCATCCCTTATCCAAGACTTATTACCATGTGTTTATACTGTAAGGGACTAATTTACACCAACTTTCACACTGTGTGTATAATTTATTAACAAAACTTCTTAAGTTTTTACAGACACACAAACTTCTGCTGTTCCTTTTTGTCCACAGGTATCTACAAATTTTGGGTGTTTCCTTCCCCTTCACAGCGGGGCACCATAGTGGTCCATGACCTATGGTTCCCAAAACTTCTACTGTGGAGAGACCCACAGCCTACATATCAAATATCCATAAAAGATGATTAAGACCATAAAAGATGATTAATCATTCCACAAAATAATATCTATGATTGTCTCATGGTGCTTGCATGTCCATGAAAATAAACTAAAATTACTAAAAGTAAAGATGCTGGAAAACCCTGTCTCAATTTTGTAAGAACCCATTTTGAAATCTAAAGTTAGCTTCTTTTTCCTCAACCATCTGTTTCCTATCCTTATAGAAATCTAGCAACAGTAAATGTGAGTGGAATTTTAGCCCTCAAAAGATCTTATTCTTGCCAGTTTTATTTATAGGCCTACAAAAATTCACAGGAAGTATTTCAGTAATCTAATTTTTAAGGAGAGAAATTCAGTATACTGTGAACAAAGAAAATTTAAATTGCAAGATCAGTTTTACAATATACTTTACGTTGAACGCTTGCCATAACAAAAGGAATACTTGCCCCAGAAAACTCATTACTTAAACATGCACACAGTCCAATGAAATGTCTTCTGCAAAATCTACAAGAAGAATGGAGCTTCTGTGATGGTTACTTTCATACTAGTTGCATGGCATTTACACATGCACATGGAACAGACATCTGATACAGCTGAGCAGTGACATAAATGAGATTCCAGAAACCAGAAGCAGATTACAGGCCTGGAAAGGAATACAACTTGAGGCTGCAAACAAAGATTGAATTGACCAAAAATGCTTTTCTTTCGGGATGCATGTTAGAAATAGCAAAATGTATGGGGAAATAGGAGCTCCAATTGTAAGAATACTCTTGCAGTTATATAGCGCTAATGGCAATCAAGAACTGTTCAAAGTACCACCAATTTTGGAAAACTGGACCCAAATCTCAAAAGCATATACACTAGAGGAATTGGCTCAAGTTGTTGAACTGTTATGGAAGAACTGATCAGGTCAACTAATCCACCCATCTCATAGCACTCACAAAATACTATGAAGGTTTAAATGTTTTAATTTATTCATTGCAGCAATTTATAATCACTTTCCAGTGGAAGTGTATACATCTGACATGAGCTAACATCAGCCTCTCCAGAGAAATACTACATGCAGAAGGATGGCTTTTGACAGCTGATGCCGCTGCTGTTAAGCCTTAAAATATACACACATTGACAGGAACAACTGAAAAGGGGGAAAAAAAAATAACCAAAGAGAGCATTTCCAAAAGCAGTCTGTTAACTACTCTAGGAACTAGAACTATATAGTCTTTGTAGGCAATAACAAGGTGATAGTTTTATATACCATTGGTTCAATTCCATTCTAAATTTATTCCTTGATAAATCTTACTCCACAGAGACCATTTTAACACACAAAAAAAAAAAAAAAACCCAGATTGCTTCTTCAAGAAGACATCATTAATTGCAATTGTATTCATTGCAAGTAATTCTAATGGTATCCAGAGCAAAGGTTCAGGTTCGTAACCAAGTTACCAGGCATGAGGTGCAACTTCTGCAGGTCAGTTGAGTCATGTTAAAAACATTCAGAAGGAAACTGTAAGGCTACATGGCACATGAAGCTGTTTAAATGGGTTGAGTCTCTTCACTTTCACTGATGGGTCTCTTCACTTTCACTGATGGCTATGTAAACATTCCCTCTCATCTATCAAAAGTTCGACACATACCACAGTTCCGCAGAGGCACAGTAACTCAAGCTACAACAATTTGG
This sequence comes from Geospiza fortis, assembly GCF_000277835.1. Taxonomy (NCBI): domain Eukaryota; kingdom Metazoa; phylum Chordata; class Aves; order Passeriformes; family Thraupidae; genus Geospiza; species Geospiza fortis. Next base: position 2,889,658 of record NW_005054323.1, read on the forward strand.
CTGCCCAGATGCTTCCAAAAACAAAATACTGCGAAGTGAGTAAGGATTATTTTAAACATTTACAAACAATGGTTTATGATGGCAGAACTATTTCTCATTTTATTTGAGAATTCACATTATAATGGCAGATAATAAACAGAGAATCAATAATATCTCAAACAGGAAGCTTTTGAAATTTCTACATTAAATGCTGGGATTTGGAAGTGAGGTACATAATGCTTCACTGTTTTTGCTTATGATTTTACAATTTTAAAAAATCACTTGGTTTTACAATCACATGATTTTACAATCAAAAAGATTGATATTTTAGTTAAGAATCACTAGAAGAAATTAGTAGAACCCCAGGCACCTGAATTTTAGTATACAATTACTGAAACATGTTCACTAAAATACAACAGTTTACTAACAAGAACCTTGTTATAGTCTGTTCACAGCAAATGGCCCATCAAAGCATACAAAAGTCTACTAAACAGCACTAGATTTTGTGTATTGATGTAATCTTTCTTTTTCCTACACTTGAGAGAGAGCCCAAGACACTGACTAAACATTCCTGCAGTAAACGGGAAATATTTCCAAAGCCACAACACTTGCAAAGCTTGCAACCAACTCTGATGCTCAGGATTTGAAATGCAGTTATTGACCCTGCCAGCATTCTCCTTCGCTACCAAAATTTAGTCTCTACCACATGTAGCCATTTCCCTTGCAATGAAATGTAGATAGAAGTACATTACCATAAATCCTTATCATTCTGCTGGAGATTGGAGGCAAAAAAACCAGAAGCCCCCACAAACAGAAGGAGGAAAACCAGAGAATAAACCCTAGTTACAGGATGTAAAACAGTTAATGAATTAGCCTTGGACTATTGACAGTAGATTTTAATTGCAAAAATCAGAAAATACATCAAGATTTGATTATCAGTTTTGGTGATGGTTGGTTGGGTTTTTTTGGCAGGGCTGGTGTCCTCCTGTTGGGAGCAACTAAATGTTTTGATGTCAGAAATGCATCCAATGCATGATTAAAAAGTACCCAACTAAGCAACCTTAGAAACTGTATGTACAAGTAGTTGGAGTTGTATAAATACCTAAGGTTAAACATACAGGCTGCAAGCCAAAACAATAATAAAAGCCAGACCAGTTATAAGTATCTACAGAAAAGTCTAGAATTTATTTAGGCTACTTTATAAAGCAAACTTTTAGATTTATTGATCTCTGGACAATGTGAATAATTCAACAAAATAAAACAGCTGTCAAAATTCTAGAAAAATAGCTTTATCATATTAATTTTAGATACTCAATATAAATTCATTAATTTAAATGCATGAACCAACATCTACTACCAAGGATTCAGCTTGCAAAAAGAGATCTAGTAAACTACTTCACCAAAGAGGCATAACAGAAATTTTGTTATGGTTGTAAACAAAAGATAAAGGGGGGGAAGAAAATTAATCTACATAAAAATCCTGGAGATTTTACCTAATTGATCACTTTCTGCTGACTTTAAATAAAAGAGCAGGGGAAGGAAAGCAGACAAGAGAGAGAGGAAAGATCAGAAAATGCAAATACCTTAGCTAGTATCTGATCAGTATCCAACACTCCTGCTCAAATATTTCAACAAAATATCTGCTTTTTTCCAACAACATTGTCAGCTTGTGAATACCTCTGATCACTTAACACAAACAGCTGCTTTTGCTAGTCATTTCCCACTTCTGTTTGTGCTGTTAATTATTTCTGTTTAAGCATACCCTCTAGAGACAAGCTGCAAGCCTTTGAGGATCAGTGTCTGCCAAATACCTCATCTATTGACATCTATTGTAAAATGGATCGTGAAAGACAGTAAAAACTACTAGACATTATGTATCCCTCAAGTGAATTCAAATTACTGTTATGTAAGGGGAGGGGAGGAGGTTGCACCTGCTCTATCTAGACAATGCAAAATAAACAAAAGTAGCTGTCTTTCACTATAATAATAGTTGTAGACAGAAAAAAAAAGTGTTTGTGTGCTCACAAACATGCAATTATCTGCCTATATCATCTTACTAACACAGCTACTCCAAAAAGAGACACCAGCTACTCAAATAATAAGTTATGTTAAGTAAGACACGCTTGAGACATTACCTAACACACAAGTCTCCCAAGTTAATCAAGATTTAAGTTTTTTAAAGGGCAGTACAGAGGGTCTGACCAAAACACTGAAAAATAGCATCATGAACTGCAATAAAACAATTGTTTTGGTCTCTCAATACTGGATATGTCACTGGCATTTCACTTCTTGTCAAAGATAACTCATAACTGCATACATCTCACATTGCTGCAAGCATCTTTTCAAGTATTTTAACTTACCAGGTCTAGAGCATTCAAAAATATCTAACTCACCTAAATACTTATCTAACCTGTTTATCTAAGCCAAGTACTTGCACACTTGTTAACACAGTTCATTGAAACTATCTTTCATAGTGAACACACTGTTCTTCTCAGTATCAGCTATCCAATAGCTTTCTCTGATGGCTGCCTAACACAGTATTTTACCATGCTTCATGTCAATGGAGTTCCTGAGGCACATGATTTTCTCCCTTTACACTTCTTTCTAAGCCTTGGCTTTTCCAGTATTGGCTTTACACATCCAAATTACCTTTTATACCTGTGTAGGCTGAGCTACTTTAAACTCTCTGTACTGCCTTTTATATTTCAGGTCATCCAGTTCTTGCAACATTCTCAGCCATGAATGTTTTCAGATGGCAATCTTTTTTCACTATTGAGATAGTCTACATTTTTACCCTTCATCTGAGGGGGTTTTAACAACAAAAAAAAATCATTACTGTAATTATTAAGGTGTTCATGTATTTTCTGGAGCAGCACCATCAAACAACTTTACTACACAGATTGAACGTGGAATAGCTTTAATAGTGCATGATGAATTCTCTCATTTATCAAAACCAAGGTTAATATTAAGCATGATCATTAAAAAGTCATTAATAAAGCTCTGAATTTACAGAGGCTGAAATTATGTAAAATTGGGTTGTATACATAGATTCAGTCTATGAACAGGTTACTAGCCTTAATTCAAACAGGCTAGCTATAAAAAACCACAAGGCCACAATTTGATCCCTACAGCCTTTTAATATAAACTACTCTGGTTTTTAATCATTCAGAGGCAAAAAATACACGTCTTTTAAAATATAAGACTATATCTATATATATATAATTTGTGCAATGTTCTAGCATCCAAAAATCAGTGGTGATTTGTTAAAGGGGAAAAAAAACCCAAACAACTTTCCTTTTTTTTTTCTTTCTTTTAATTTGATGCATTTAGGACAATTTAATTTCAATAATAGATGAATTATGTAAAATCTAGCAATCTTATCAAGACACACAAAGACAAACACTGTAATAAAACACATAGCTGTAATGGAAATGCTTTCAGAGACAAGCATGAAAAGCTATTAAGTTTACACAAAATATGAAGGCAAAAATAGTACTTTTTTTGAAAATACCTTAGTTACAAAATTTTAGTAATTAACAAGCTAAAAAAATTATCCATAGACTTTAGGTATACTGTGAGCGTAGGGATCTGCTAATCAATGATGCACTCCATATAAATGTATTCTACTTTTTCTACTGCTGTTACTACTAATAGTTGCAGCCTTTTACATAGCAGAATGCAATTTCTAGGTCCTTTGAGAGATTTGAAATTAAAGAAATATTGCAGATGTACACACCATTAAACAAAATTTAAGTCAAAAAATAGCATCATGTGGTGGACCAGGAAAAAAATAAAACTCCACAGGTGATGCCTCACCAACACAACATAACATTTCTGAGTCTCTTATAGCAAGACACTGGTAGCTCCATATAACAGTACACACTATAAACAAGTCAACTGGCTATATAGAGAAAAAATAATTTTATTCTAATACATAGGCACTAGAGAAGCAAGAAATTTAGTTTAAATAAAAATATACTAAAACCTTTAAAATATGAGAATCTCTTGAAGATGAAATAATAAAAAAGGAAATTAAGTTCCACAGACATGGAAAAATATGACAGCTGGATATCAAAACTTCAAAGTAAAATTGAGGGGGCTTTTTTAGTTTTTGTTTGGGTTGGGGTTTTTTTTTAGTTTTTTTTAATTGAGACAATGTGCATCTAATCTATTCATAGCTGCTTCACAGAGGCATAACCTGTCATGACTAACCATCTGCAACCTAGACAGCTGGGAAAAAGAAGCTTTTACCTTTTTTGCAATGTACAAACATTACTCAAAACATTTACAATATTCCGTATTTTTCATTAAATATTCTGTCTTCAGTGAACAGAAAGAAGAAACTATGGTAACTTCAGTACATAAATCAAGCAATTAGCTTGACACAGTTCTGCTGAAAGGTGCAATTAGTCAAACCTTTCAAATAAGGCTCACCTAATCAGTAAGAGATATGCGATATTAAGCCTTACTGCTACACATGAAGGACTAATACCTTATCTCCAGCAGTTACATGTGCTGTTGCTGTGTTAAAACTCCTTACAGAGACTGAACTTTACAGAGGTGCTATGAACACCTTGACTAACTGAAGGAAAATAACTGCAGAGACGAAACTAAATAAGGACACAATTTCAGAAAACAAGCATGAGAACAAAAATGTCCACGCAGAAAGCTCCAGGAGAAGCTTACAAAATCTGGTTAAGGTATATGAGTACCTAGGAATGGAACTGCAGGTAGGCAAATAGCTCGAGGATGTTTCACATCTACTGTATGAAGGCACCTGTAAAAAAAACTCTGAACCTCTATGCTTGCTTTTGCTGATGCTGCAGACACCTGGGATGCAGATTCAAAACTGAGCCAGCACTGATCATCACAGGCTCATGGTCTGTGTCTGACAGACCTTTAGAGCTGTTTTCTTGTAGGTACCTTACTAAGGGGAGCTCAGGAGCGCACATTCAAACAGAACACTTTACTGCTTTCAGAACTAGCATGTTCATTTATTTCTACAGACCACTGCTTACCCCGCCTAGTACAGCTAGGCACCGCCTTTGCTAACACCTAAGGCAGTATCTACTCCTGGCTCTTTAAGGCTAAAAATAACAAGTATTCCAGACCTACAGACAGCAGCGCCAAGAACGCAGGGGATGTCACTGCCGTTCGCGGAGAGGCCACTCACCCCCACAAGCACTAAAACGCCGTCAGAACCCTGGGCATTTATGCACGGTTTATTTCCGGGCGTGAAAAACGCCCGTAAACCAGTTCAGTTTCGCATTCCCAAAACCAGGTCAGGCTCCCGCCTCCAACCTGCCCGCCCGCCAACTCCCAAACTTTCTGCAAGCACCAGAGACACCGCGGCCAGCCAAGGTCCGTCCCCATTTAGGAGACCGCACGGGCGGCTCCATATGGAAAAACAAAACAGAAGCGGCCGGTCGTGCGCCTCCAGCACTTCGCTCGGTTTCTCTTGCCCCCGTTCTC
>NW_005054323.1:2895560-2901126 GCF_000277835.1 Geospiza fortis
TCCGCCTGCCGTGGGCCTTCCCCTCCCAGAGCCGCTCCCAACGCACGTTGGCTGCTGGCTCTTGTAAAGGTACGAGTTGTCACGAAATGGGTCCGGTTGTAAGGGACCGTAGGGGATCATCTGGTCCAATCTCCCTGCTCAAGCAGAGTCATCCCAGAGCAAATGGCGTAGGATTCCAACCAGGTTGTTCTTGAATATCCCCAGTGAGGGAGACTCAGCAACCTCTCTGGGGAACCTGCTCCGTGCTCGGTCACTGCACAGTAAAGGAGCTATTCCTCATGTGTAGGTGGAGCTTCCTGTACCTCCGTTTCTGCCTATTGACTGTTGTGCTAGTGCTCGGCACCGCTGAACAGGGTCTGGATCCGCCTTCTTGACACCCGTCCTTCAGATACTCACGGACATTGATAAGATCTCCTCTCAGTTCTTCTCGAGGCTGAGCAGGCCCGATTCCCTCAACCTAAGAGAGATACTCCAATTCCGTAATCATCTTTTTGCTCTCCTCTGAACCCATTAGTTTGTCCAAGGGATTTAAATGTGGCATAACCATAACAGGTTTTTTGAGTATTTTTCTCTTCCCCAGCCTAGGCAAATATATAAATTACTGCATGTCTTGAGCTGTTTAAAAATGGCTAAGCTATTACTGGCATAATGACTAAAACAAAATGAATTGAATTTATCTCTCCAAAGAGCTTGACTCCCAGGGTGTTTTCTGGCTTGGGTGTCAGCTGAATTGCATGGAAATAACCGGGCCATGTTTGCCCTTAGTGGCTGTGCTGAGGACCCCTGCAGTCACAAGGTTTTTTTAAGGAAACTTCCCTGTCTGACCATTTACAAGGCTCCCTGACTCCCTGCCAGTCGCACTCCCGATGCCAGGGACTTTCACTGCTAGGACCGAAGGCCCTTCACAGCAGAAAGGTGGCTCCACTGAAGTGCACTGCTGGACTTCCTACGCACCTCACCTTCTGCCAGTATTGCTGAACCTTTGTATTCAATATAAAAAATTAAACCATTGAGGGAAAGGAATGAGAAAGCTGCCAGATACTATACACCTTTTCGTGCCTTTTTACGGAAATAAAAGAATACTGCCTAGTGCTTCTGACCCTTCCTTTCACTATGGGATTTATAAGCCTGCTTACCACAACCTGCCACACCAGCAATGCCTTGCATCCACCCAATATACAGAATAAAATAATTTGGAAAGAAGTATCTTAATATAAAGAAATACTTTTTTATCAGGGATTATATTGTTCTTTATTAACACAGTGAAGGGGGAAGAGTGATACTGAAGAATGATAACAGATGATGTAAAATGCACAGTCTTATGCTTAGGTTCCTCTGAAGTTACTTTGTATTGTTTGGAAAAATTACAATCCTAGCATTTCCAGTTCTTGAGTTTAGCATCTTTTTTTATTGAAAAACAGCAGTAATGCCAAAAAAAAATTAAAAAAAAACAAACACAAAAAAACCTCACATACACAACTAAAAACACAACCCACAACTACATGAGAAAGAGATTAATTGGAATAATAAATTAATTGGACCAGAATGTGATCAGCAGCTTGTGCATGCCAAATGTAACTGTTTCTATGCACTAATACACATACATGAGAATCTCTATAGACTCTCTACCTGGCTTTCTATAAATTTCTTACACAAAGCTAGACATATATCTATTAAGCTATCTCTAGAGAAAAGTGTGAATACAAGGCTTTATTTTGTGACTCAAATCACATATCTTCCTCTTTAGTTGTAGAAAAGCTAGATGTTAAATCTGCTTCTGTCTATTCACTATTCCAAAATAGGGCTTTGGCACTATGCATCTTCAGGATTATCTTCTACCAGTCAGTTTTCCAAAGTAACTTTACTTTGTAAGTCTACAGCTCCTTAGGGCATGGGTAAAATTTCTTTCTTATTCAAATATCCTGGAGAAGGCTTTCTGAAGTCAGGGGAGCAGGAGTGTCCTAGGTCAAGTACAATTTCTTTTATCACAGTGATACAATTTTTATTTTGTTATTGCAAAGAAAATTTCGTGATATGATGGATTTTTTGAATCCACAAAGTGTGGGTGAGTCTTCCACAGCAATCAGCAAGGCTTGAAGCTCCCCACCTGAGGAAAACTGCTTACTGCTGCTGAACTGCTAGGCCTAGGTTAGGTGATCATGGACAAGCATGTGTTTCCTACTGCTGACTCTTACCTATTTAGAAATCCATAACATTTGCAGACTCATCAAGGCACAGGGTTCCATCTTTTTCCCCTTCATTCCTCTTCATGTCCCACACCTCAGTAGCATTGGCAGGAGCAGTGTAATTTCAAGCCCAGGCTGGAGCAGCATCTGAGATGTAAGGAACAGAGTGCATCAAGTAGTGGACCATCTCGGGGGCATCCGTCCAGTCCCATGAGCCAGGGTTTGTCCCTGGCGTTTCCACAAAATTTGGGAACTCTGTCTACATACACAACACAATCAGAGCCAACATGACAATCAGAGGCATCTGGACAGCAGTTTTTCCGCTTGAACTCTTATCCTGTACATTCCTACAGTCTCCATTGAAATCAATTAGTAATCACTCTGCTTTTCCCATTTTTGTAACCGAAGCTTCTGAAGTGCTTGATGGCACTTCACACCTGTAACAAAGCTGTTTAACATGTGGGTAGACGTTAGCAACCAAGTTTCTGGGTTCCCTGCTCATAGGATTTCTGCAAGCTGAGCCTGGCCACAGACCTCTCTGAGACAGTGAGGGATTCCATCTCAGCTTTCTGCTATCCTCTGTGTGAAGGCTGCTAAGACTTCTGCTAAGGTGACTGAGAACCTCACAGGTCTGGCAGGATGGCAAGTCATCTTCAGGGTACATGTTGTCCTTGCTTCAGGGCAATCACAAGCATCCTTCTCAGCCACATACTAGAATTCAGGAAAGTAGATTTGCTCATTAAAAAAGAAAAAAAAAAAAACAAAACAAACAAAAAAAAACCCCAACCAAACAAACAAAAAACCAACCAAACAAACAAAAAAACAAACAAAAAGAATCCAGGGTAAAAGATATTTCTGCTTGGTTTTATTCTCCACAAAAGCTTCTAATTTCCAGTATCTAATGAAGTTACGTAACTTTAGGCATACTGCCATGATTCTATGCATTTTCATGGTCATAAATATGAGTGTTCTTACCCTTGTTTCTTCCATGTTTCAGGTAGTGCTTTCAAAATGGTTTTAATTCAAAGAAGCACAAAATGCAGTGAATAGAGCAGGAGGAACTGTGAACCTCCTTATTGTGTCCCCAAAAACCCAAAAGCCTAATCTTACAGGGCTTTCAAAATTTTTGAGCTATTTCTTGGAGAATTTTAGAATATAACTGCAGCAAAATCACACACTACAGGGGTACCTTATTTCCTAAATCTTTCAGAGTCACCTGGTTTTGAATCTCCTTCAGAATCAGCTGAATCATGGTGGAATGTTTGCTCTGCTTACACAAACTTTTCCTCAAGACAAGGTGAAATGTGTAAGTTGTACAATCCTTCAATTACGCATGCAGCAATGTAGTTACTGCTGAAACATGTAGTAATCTTAGTAAGTCAGTCTTACTGAGCGTGAACTGCTTAAATTGAAACCCAAGGACAAAATCAGAATTTTTTTCCTGCTCATGCTATGCAATAAAAACTCCAGGGTCTTCTTATCAATAAAACACTTCAGCTAAATTTTAAAGCCAGTTTTTGCAGTTCAAGGAACAAACTAGAGAGTAATTATATTCTTCTTGTCATCATCAAAGGAGTACATTCACTCATTTGGTAAAATAGAAACTTTAGAGTCCAGTAGCCTTTTTAACACTGTCACTGGGAAGGCCCTGATCGTCAAGCTTTGTTCAAAATTGTAGTCTAACATGGCAGTAGACAAAACAGGCTGTACCTCGGCAGCAGATATCTCAGTATAGTACAAGATATAACCTTGGAACAAGCACATGTGTCAGTCCAAGGAGAGTGAATTCACCACAGTTGCTGATTCAACAGCAGGACATGTTTCTTTATCTCGCTTGGTTTTCAGCTGCTGTGCAGCTTATCAGCTAGAAAGTACCACCAAGTTCCTCCCTCCTCTGCAAGGGTGTCAAGAGAGCCTTGTCATGGTGTCCCACTCCACCCTTCCTTTAATTCCCCTGAGACTGTATTGTGTATGGGAGTTCAGGTATGTTGGCCACATCCCATCCAGGGAATAGCAACTGTATTTTCCCCTGTGCTTTCCATACCATTATCTTTTTACCTCATCATCTTCCCACACAAGCAGTATTCATAGATTTTGCAGTTTATCAATCCTTCTCAGATTAGACATATATCCAGGGTTTACAAGTGAGGGAAGGAGAGATGTTTTTGTTTGAGGGAATTATGTAGAATTGTTGTAAATTAAGACCCTGCAAAAGAGGGGAAAAATCTGAATGGGGACTGAGACAATATGGAGATGTCCTACAGACATATAGTTATTTGGGGTTTTTTAATTAATTAAAAAACCATGCTGATGTACAATTCCAAACCTATGTATTATGGTTTCAGACAGACAAAAACTTTTTATGCTTATTTAGTAACAGCATTAATTTTCTCCATCAAATTGGTTTAAAAGGATGTACAGCTTTATATATTTATATGTAAAGAAAACCATTATTCTATCTAAAAAAATTCACAGATAAAGGATCCCTTCTTTGTTTTATACCATCTGACAGATTGTGTCTCCACCCTTAGTTTTTGCTCCACTACTTTTCTAGATCTTTGATTACTGAGGCCTATCAAAGCATCTTTTACTCTTTTTAACTATGCAGTTTCACTGAAGCCCAACTCTTAAAAGAATTGGAGTTGACAGGGAAAAGGGAATGAATGAAACAACTACTCAGTTTGAACACACATAGTACAACAATTGCTTCAGTGTTAAAGCACTTGAAATGTTGAGACCTTTCATCCTTTGAATTGTTAGACCCATATCAAACCTATTTCTACTGTATTTCTCACAGGATTTTGAGAGCTCTATCCTGATCCTTACTCTTCCAGTGTAGATAAAATGTGGGGAAAGAACAACTCTAAAGAGTTCCAATTGAAAAAAAGAAACATAGAAAAGAAAGCAGCAGCTTTAGCAATTCACCTTAAAAGTGGCACTTCCCTGGCACCTCCATCACACACACTCTGAAATTCCCAAGCAGTAAAGTTTTGCAATAGCATTTGTTTTATTGTCTGTTTTTGAAAGAGCGGTGTTAGGTGTCATTCCAAGTGAACCCGTATTAGCAAAGTAAACAGATGTGTTGCCACTTATTCCAGTAGAAATGGCATCAGGACCCCAATAGGGCAACTCTGAGTACTAAAAATATGAGTGATCTGTATTTGACATGACAAATTTGCACAAGAGAATGTGTAAATAAAATTACTCAGAGGATACAGATACAATTGCCAGAACTGCTCAGGGCATGCTACCTGGTATTTTGCATGACACAGACCTCTTTTTGACACAAAGGGCAGGTATATGTTATTTCCTCAGTTTTGAGAAATCAGTTCATAGAACTTACTGGCCATCCTCATCTTCTTATTTTTTTATTATAATAC
>NW_005054323.1:2901182-2932518 GCF_000277835.1 Geospiza fortis
GCTGCATAAATACCCACAACATGCTGCATATCCTGCTCAACGTGTGGAACTTTGCCTCTGTTCATACATGATATATAATTATTGAACATCTTATTTGTGTTTTAATTAGACACTAAGCACTGCTCTTCAATGAAGCCTGCACTTCTATACTGCATTCCCACTTGTGTTGTGCTACTGAACCTCAGTTAGGTGATACCATTGTTCTAATGCAGCTGCACACTGGTAATGCTCAAGGTTGGTAGTAGCAGTAGTCAACCAGTAGTCTGCATGCTAGTTTTGATCTGTAAGACTCTTGAGTCTGCTAAATGCATTCTTGATGGGGGAAAATAGGAAGAGAGACAAGAGAGGAGGTAAGTGTGTGGTGTCAGATCTGAAGGCCAGTATATGGCTAAATATTTTTTCACGTCTTTCAGTTGACCAAACATCAAGGTTTAATCCCAGCTGGCAACTAAGCACCACTCACCTGCTCAGTCACTGCCCTGCCGAAGGATGAAGGAGAGAATCTCAAGTAAGAAAATTAATGAGCTGAGGTAAAGGGAGTTTAATAGGTAAAGCACAAACCACGCACACAAGCAAAGCGAAAAAAGGAATTAATTCATCACTACCCATGGGCAGGCAGGTGTTCAGCCACCTCCAGGAAGGCAGGGCTCCGTCACACGTAACTGTGACATGGGAAGACAAATGATACCACTCTGAAAGTCCCCCCTTCTTCCTTCTTCCCCAACAGCATATGGTCTGGAATATCCCTTTGCTTTGTTGGGTTCAGTTGTCCTGGCTGTGTCCTCTTCCAGCTTCTTGTGTGTCCCTAGCCCACATGCTCCTGGGCTGCTGTGAGGAGCAGAAAAGGTCTTGACGCTGTGTAAGTATTGTTTAGCAGTAAACATCCCTGAGGTAGCAACGTTTCCAGCACAAATCTAAAACATAACCCTACGCTAGCTACTGTGAAGAAAATTATCTCAGCCAAAACCAGCTCACCAAACCAGAAATGCGACTCTTTATCATGAAATGTGCATTGCTGGGACTGTTTTGCAGAAAAGAGAGCGACAAAGCTTAAATGCTAGTGAGAAGTCTTAGCCATAATGGAGACTCTGTATCTTGAAGTTGGCATTTTGTTTTTTACTCCCAAGATTGCAGTAGTCAGAGCAAATGATTCATTTTACTGGTTCTGTGAAGGACGCTTGGAGTGGAGATGGCACCATCTGGTGGTTGTACACAGATTTCTGTGTTGTTTTCAACACACATAGTGTTGGATTGATCCTTGAGGCTCAAGGATTTTATGATAGTTTATATTCAAAAAAGAGTTACAGTTAATAATTTAAAATTACGTCCCTTTTTAAATGAGGTGCACCTGGAAAATGTGAATTCTCCCAACACAAAGGTAGTTGCATTTGGAGTTGGCCTTGGATTGTTGCACTGGAATTAGTGTTTGGAAAGCACCCTCGGCAGCACAGCAGTCATCTAGCATTGAATGGGTGTCATATATATGGAATTAGATAAAGACTGTATGATTTTCCCATGTTGTTTATTCTTAGGTACCACATGTAAAAGAGAAAACAGAACTTACTGCAAAGACATTCTTGCATGTTTATCTCTGTCTACAGGATAAGTAAGGCAATGTAGATACTAAAAATAATTTCTAGACGTCCCAGGGACTAATGCCACATTTGTGTCCCCTTTTGAAAAATCATGGATATTGTAGTCTCTGGAGAGTCCCTGAAGACAAACCCTTGCAAAACCGTTCTTCAAAGTAACATCTGAATGTGAACCGTGGTTCTAAATGAAGATACTTGGACTGCTTGGCTCAAATGGCAAATCTCAATCCTGTAGTTCCTCTGTATGAGCTTTTTCGTAAAAAATGGTTGCATGGGCTCTTGTACTCCAATGACCCTTCAGAGAGACCTTGACAAATTAGAGGGCTGGGTGATCACCAGCCGTATGAAGTTCAGCAAGGGAAAAGGACAGATTCTGCATCTGGGATGGGCAACCCTAGATGTACAGACAGACTGGGGAATGAGACAGCAGCCCTGCAGTAAGGGACTTGGGGGTCCTATTTGAAAGAAAGTTGAATATGGGTCAGCAGTGCCCTGGCAGCCAGGAGAGCCAACCCTGTCTGGGGGTGAATCAGGCACAGCATCATAACTGGGCAAGGGGAGGGGATTGTCCTGCTCTGCTCTGAGCTGGGGCAGCCTCGCCTTGAGTGCTGGGGGCAGTTTTGGGCACTGCAATATAAGAAAGATGTTAAACTGTTAGAGAGCATCCAAAGAAGGACCAAAGATAGTGAAAGACCTTGAGGGGAGGCCAATATGAGGAGTGGTCAAGGTCACTTGGTCTGTTCTGCCCAGGAGGAAGCTGAATCGGGGGAGTTTAGGTTGGATATTAGGAAAAGGTTCTTCACCCAGAGGGTGCTTGAGCACTGGAGCAGGCTCTCCAGTGTAGTGGTCACAGCACCAAGCCTCTCTGTGTCAAGAAGTGTTTGTACTACGCTCTTGCGTACATGGTGTGATTCTTGGGGTGTCGTGCATAGGGCCAGGAGTTGGTCTTGATGATCCTGATGGGTGCCTTCTAATCCAGGATATTCTCTGATTCTGTGATTCTCTGATTTTGGGTCAGCTGGCTCAGAACCTCTTTCATAAAGTTGTCGCACAGGTTTTTTTTAATCCTCTGTCCCGGATTGTACCATCTGTGCGATGCTCCCAGTTGATTTCTGGTAAGTTGAGGTCCACCATAAGGACAAGGGCAGTTGACTTCAAAGTGTCCTTTAGTTCCTCAAAGAATAATTTGTCAGCATTATCGTCCTGGCTGGGAAGTCAGTAGCAGATGCCCACAATGACATCAACATTATTTAATCCCTTGATCTTACCTAGTGTCTCTCATCTGTGCCATTGCCATCTGTAAGCTTCATAGATTCTATTATTGTCATTACATAGAATGCCACCTCCCAGCCTCTTCTGTCCTGCGTGTGACCATCCAATACGACACTCCTATCCCATCATAAAGGTGTTTTATTGAATATATTGCTTTCAAACAGAACAGGGTAGGCTTTAAGGGATCACAATGCTAAAGAAAATTATATGCTTATAAATAGTGGTATGTTATCATACATGCATTTTGGATTACCAGACCACTAACTTGGTTGTATATGCACATTAATTAATCTATTTTCTAGAAATAAAGGTCCTAGTCTGTTTGCAGGTCTAGCTTATTTATAATTAGCTGGCAAGCCCTTGTGTCATTGTTTTGAACTCCCATGCCATGTTTTATGATGTTTTGAACCTCAGTTTAGGGCCTTGTCAATTTAGAATTTAGGGCCTTGTCTCCCATTTCGTACCCCTGCTCAATTCTAGTTGATTTGGCCCTTGCAAGCTGCTTTAGAATTCTTCAGATTTCCCCTTCCACTTCTCCTGGTACTGCATTAAGGTTGATCTTCAGTGTCCAAAAGTATGCTGTGCTCTGCATGTCAAAAGTGTTTAAACTGAAAATGTGTTTTACTTTGTTTTGGTGTTTTTGTTGCTGAATCTAGTTTTTATACAAATTTAAATTACCAGTACATATTATATATTAGAAAGACTATACATGTGTATCATAAATGGCATTATATAGTAAAGCATATCTGTCACTGAAAGCTTACCAAATGTATTCTTTTTAGCATCTATGCAACATCTGTTGCATCTATGCATCTATGCAAAATATGCATTATCAGTATTTTTCCCTAATTCCTTTTTTGTTGCTGTTGTCAAAACTTAATGTATGTTTTTTGTAGAATTGAACTGGTGAGATATGAACATTTTTAGGAAATTAGAAAGTAGATTAGCAGCATTTAATGTTGTGTTTGTACCAAAGAAGTATTTGGGTTTGAAGATAAGTACTTTTTGTGGATTTTTAGGAAACCAGAAGATGGCAGCAAGTTGTGATCAGAATTTTGTGCCACTGAACCTCTTCACATCTTCAGAGCAAATCAATATCCTTTGTAATGCAAGCATCTGCTTCGAATGTGATGTGTAACAGAAAAGAGCTAATTTACATTTGTATCAGTACCATTATTCTTGCACAGGGAAGTAAGAGGGCTAATCCATTTCAAACAGATTTATCCATTTGAAAAGACTAATACTGTGAAGGGCTATCAGTGTGCACATGCCAAAGAAATTAAGCAATAATTGCTGAACACATAAATACAAACCCACATGTATAGTGACTTTTTCTCTTCGTACTTCTGTTTCTGGAGCTTTTTGCAGCACGTGTTTTCAAGATAGATGCGTTTCTGAATAGGAAGGCATATCGATGGTTGAAAGTATTCATGGTGATGGAAGATAACCATTTATGTTGATTTCAGGATAGCTCAGAATGAAGGAAGTGCTTCCGTGGATCTTGGTGGGAACACTTAAAACTGAGGTCTAATTCTTCTCAGTCTGTTTCTAGTTTGGCATGGTAGGTAGGATTGAACCAGCAGATAGAGGTGCAGGAGGTTTAATGTTTTCTTTCTGGATTTTGAGTACTATATATAATGTTAGCTTGTAGAAAGTTAGGAAGAAACACAAACCCTCTGTACAGTTTAATCAGAATAGCACACTTGGCCAGAGCAACTCAATGGAAAAATTTAAAATCCTTTCTGGAAATTATCTACTGGACCACACATTAAGGCTAGCTTTCAGTAGATAGCTCCACAGATCTTGGTAAAGTTCAGGTGAGAAAAATGCTCCCGACTTAATATAAATGACCAGGGATCAGAGAGGAGTCAGGAGAAAAATACTATGAACCTCACAGGTAATTAACAGTAGCTCTGTCATATAAGCATCCTTCAAAGTGCTTAAATTTAGTGAATTGCAGTGTAACTATTTTGATGTAAGGTTTAAATATCATCAAAAGTGACCTGGAAGTCACTTACAGTTTGAAAAACCTGTTGCATATCTTGTCTCATCTGGGCCTTCATAAGTGTGAAGAATTTTCATCTATCTATTTTCTCCCCAGACAAACCATCCCATAAGTTTGATTATGCCCTTGTCTTAATTTTGTTTTTCCACTTTTCCTGTTCAAGATACATGTGAGCCATGAGTGAATAGTGGTATATTAATGTTTATTCAGTGACTTAGTGATGTTTCCTGATATTCTTTTCCTATTAAATCATGACATTTGACTTGGTTTTCTGTGTCTGCTGGTAGTCCAACAGGCATACAGTGAGGAAAGGAAATAAAAGCAAAATACAACATTTCAACTGAGAAAAAGTAGTATTTTTGCACGTTGCAGTATCAGTATGTTCGGGAATTAATTTCACTTCTAAATAGAACAACTGTGAAACCTTTTTTTATTTTTTCTCTGTCAAGCGAGTAGAGTTGTGGGGGAAAAATGGACAAAACTTGTGAACTCCAAGGTAAACTAAGTGGCCATACTAAAATTATAGGAATAAGGAAAAAAAAAGACCATATTTGTTGGATAGATGTCTGTAAAAAAGATTCTGTGTTGCACTGGTCAGGGGAATTTTAGCAAGAATTGTTGAGGGATCTGAATGCCATCCAGCTGGTAGAAAAACAGATTTTAAAAATAGTGCTTTGAAAAATGTAAATATTCAAATATCTTAAAGGACAGTATCACCCATCAATATTATAAGTTTGAAAAAGAATAAAGGTTGTTACACCTATCTGGTATAAAAGATAGGTCATGCTGAAAAGTAGGTATGATTTATTTCCAAAATTAAATGCAGTAGAGGAAGTACCACAACCTTTTTATTTGGTCCTTCAAGACCTTTCTGGTTTAGAGATAAGTTATCAGATTTAGACAGGAAGAAATTACACTTTTTTTTCTGCTAGTTAATTGGTTTGTCAATTGAATTAATTGGTTTGATTCTTTGGTTCACTGTGTGATTGGTGAAACTGTGAGAAACTTCTCTCACTTCCTAATATAACAACGCTGTAACAATGATTCTAAAATAAATCCATTATCCCCAATAAATATGTAGGTCTAAGAATATGTTCTTTCATAGCACATATTGTGACCAGCGCTGTTCTTGGCGACACGGATAGGGTGATGAAGTGCACCCTCAACAAGTTGTCAACAACACCAAGCTGTGTGGTATGGTTGACATGCTGGAGGGAAGGAACGCCCTCCAGAGGGACTGTGACAGGCTTCAGAGATGGGCCCATGCAAATCTCATAAAGTTCAACAAAGTAAAGTGCAAGGTCTTGCAGCAGAGTTGGTGCAATCTCAAGCATAAGTACAGTCTGAGTACTGAGAAATGGATTGAGGGCAGCCCTGAGAAGAAAAACTTGGGGGTGTTTGTGGACTAGCAGTTCATTGTGTGCCCACAGCCCAGGAAGCAAATTGTATCCTGGGCTGCATCAAAGGCAGTGTGGCCAGCAGGATGAGAGAGAGGAGTCTGCCACTTTGCTCTGCTCTTCTCTGGTGAGACCCCACCTGCAGTGCTGCATCCATCTCTGGGGTCTCCAACTTGAGGAAGACATGGATCTGCTGGAACAAGTCCAGGGGAGGTCGATTAAATTGATCACAGGGCTGGAACGCCTCTCCCATGACCACAAGGTGAGAGAGCTGGGGTTGTTCAGTCTGGCAAAGAGAAGACTCCAAGGAGAGTTTATAGCAGTCTTACAGTATCTGAAGAGATAATTTCATGAACCCATTATGGTGCAATAAAGGAGGAGAGGGATTCTGTACAAGGGCATGTAATAGTAGGACAAGAGAAAATTGCTTTGGGCTGAAGGAGGTTTATGTTAGACATTGGAAGAAATTCTTTACTGTGCGGGTGGGGAGGCACTGGAACAGGTTGTGCAGAAAAGCTGTGAATGCCGCATCTCTGGCAGTGTTCAAGGCCAGATTGGGTGGGGCTCTGAGCAACTTGGTGGTGAAAAGGGTCAATTTCTTTGAAGCATGCTTCTTGCACCATAGTGGGTTCATAAAATCCATTCATTTACTTTAGATACTTTCTAGTGCTGTTCAATCAACTGGTGGAAGAGATAGGTAATTGAGAATGAGTGTCAAGTAGTGTCAAGATTCCTAGTTCATAAAGTTGATAACTCTTTGTGTGATTACATCAGTCTCTTTACAGCTGATATGGTTTCTGGTCTCCCTCTCTACAAATCTTTAAAATAGGAACATGTATTACTCAACAAATACCACATCTACACTAGCACTGTTTTGCTTCTGAGCAACTACAAAATTGCAGAAATTAAAGCAAGTTAGACCTTGATTTTGAAGGCATATTTTTTTCTAATAAGAAAAAACCCTAACCAAATTACGAATTCGAATCAGTGAAGCATGAGGACATCTCAATTGATTTTTTAACTATATGTATGATAAATTCTGATGTCTAGTAATGTTTAATTGTTCTGCCTCTTCTATTTTTGGTTTACCTTATCAATCATTTCCATTATTACTCTCCTACACAGTCTTTCCTATTCCCATTCAAATTAATTTCTTAGTAGTCAGTGGAATATAAAGCCTCTGGAGGGTGATTCACTTTTGTAGTAACACAATTGCTTTTTGGATTACTTAAGCAGTAAGGCAATAATGATATAAGCAAAAGCACCATAGCTTCTCTTATTCAAATCTGCACAGAAAACAGGTTTTACCACCTGAGGATATGATACATTTGAAAATAAATTTTAAAAACATTTTAAGGCGCAGATATTCTATTAAATGTATCCCAGTGACATTGAAGCAAATCTATCATCTCTAGCTGCCCTACTGGAAAAGACTATAATAGATTTTTGTCTTCACAGAGCATAAAGTGCCAAAAACCCAGAAGGCCCTTTTGACCAGTATTAAAACTCTTCTGTATTTTCTTGGTACAAAGTTAATCTCTGTGAAGAGGAATACTTTAATAAATAGTACTATTATATGTATATTCACATTTTTTGTGCTTTTTTCAATTGCAAGAAGAAATCTCAAGTCTTCAGCCCATATGTTTGCTAAAACCTGGTGTTATTTTTTCTGTTTAATAACACATACTTTTCATTTTGTATACATTTCAGTTGCCCACATCCCAACAAGCTTTGTTGTAAAGCATCAGTCATTTACATTTACTGTACAAAAATTCATGTCCTCACACAGCAACTGGCTCCCCAAGATTTTCCTCCATTCTCTTTGTATCTTCTTCAAGTATCTTCTTCAAGTATCCCTCACCCTGGCTTTCATCACAAGCTTCAGGGGAATCTCAGCTCCTCCTTCCCTTCCTTCTCCACTGACTTTGTCGTCTTCAGAGCTGTTCTCTCACATGTTCTCACTCCTCTCTTTCAGCTGCTTTTTGTCCAGCAGGTTTTTTTTCTCCCTTCTTAAATAAGTAATTTCAAAGGCACTAGCACCATCATTGATTGGCTCTGCCTTGGCTTGTGACAGGTATTGTAGCTGGCATTGGCTCAGTCAGACATGGAAGAATGGAGGAACATTCTAGCACCTTCATTCATGCCTTTAGTTGCCCTGATGTCAAAACTTTGCCATGCAAATGCAATAAACAGTATTAAAAATATCTTTGGCACCCTAAGATTGAAATATGTCTGAATCATGTTTTATGAATACATAATTATGGGGATATTTAGTACTGCTACATGTCAAGAAATTATAAATATCTGCAAATAAATATTTAGCTGTTCAGAGTTTTATTTCAATGCATTATTGTTCTTTATATATAAAATAATTATTTATAAAATAAGATAATATATTTTTTATATTTTCAAAACAATAATAGTCATAGTATAAAGGATGCAGCACAAGTCTTTTGAATTAGCAACTACTATTCATATATGAAACTGAATCTAACAATGCTTAAATGTAAACTTTGGAAATTTGCCACGTATATTAGCTAATTCCAAGTTGAACATTCATAATACCACGTGAATAAGTAACACTCAGTTTCAGCATTCATGACATTAATTCACCGTAGCAATTTGAGCAACTTTCAAATTTGTTTTATAAAGTGAGAGAGTGAGTCAAAACTGAAGAAGACTTTAGCTGTTAAAAGTTGTTTGAAGCCCATTGAGCATGAACCAGACTACTGAATAATGCAGACAAGATAATGAACTGGAGACAAATGAGCCCAAGCTAGCCCATGCTGAGTGCCAGGAGAATATGTTTATTTGGTAGATTTATTATCTCAACATCTTTTTGCAGTGACCTGCAATTTAGAGAAAAACCACAAAATATTTATAATCTGTGTGTTTTTATTTGTAACTGCAGGACGATGTTACTTTTTATCTAGTTGTCAGTTAAAGATGGTAGAATCAGTTGGCTAGGTTCCTCTTTCAGGTATGTGAAGGCAATTAAGAATTTGAATAGGAATCCCAGTCAAGTATGTTCTTCCACAAGCAGTTCAGACTGTTAATGTTTCTTCAGGTCAACAAACTCACTAATTTCTGCAAAGGTTGTGTTTTGAGACAGTCTTACTTTCATAGAAAACCTTGCTTTATAAACATTGTTACTGTTATTTGTTTCATGTCCTACTATTAAAAAGAAGTGCAGGAGAGAGTTGCTTAGTAGAGGACATAAGGACTTTCATACAGAATTATCATGAAATTCAATTCTTGAATTCTGTGAAATATTAAAGTAACTGGCTGCATTAAGGTTCATTCATCAGAGTCTGTGCTGAGTAGAAACTCCTTCACTTTGCTCTTCCAAAGTACAGTGCAATTAATAGTATTTTTTATTCTTTTTTATCTATTTCCATTTCAGTGATACATTATTTGGAAAATGAAATTTAAAAAATTAAACATATAATTACTTATATATATTTATATAGTTATAAAGCCCATAATAAAGCATTGAAAAGCTTAAAGGCATTTCAGATTCAAATGTCGGTTCCATATATTTTTCTTTTAACTCCATCAACTACTTAATGTCCACTGCTTTATACTATTTTCCACTTTCAGGCAGCTCCTAGGTATACACTGTCTTCCACTTCAGTTTTCAGAAATGCATCCTTCCCAGCAGCGGGACTTTTGGCCAAACAAAGAAAATGCAGTTAGATCTTTTACTATTAATGGTTCATCAGCAAGAGAGCTGGTCATGAAAGTCTTGAAGGGATCCAGGAGATAGTTTTCTTCACATTCCACTGTATGCTAGAATCATATTTCCATGAGCATATGGATTTAGGCCTAGAATTTCATGTTGTCAGAGAAAATCTGTTGCATGACATCTTATTTTTTCATACTTGGCCTTATTAAATTACACGGTTTTGCAATTAAATCCTCAATTCTTCTTCCCTAGTCTTAGACACAGAAATTGTAAACAGAAGACATGTGCAAGGATTGCAATGACATCAATTTTTTGCTATCATTTTCTCCTGCTGCTAGTGCTAAAAGAAGCAGAGAGTTATCTTGCATCTTGGCTACCCTTTCAATGTCCAGTGAAACCTGAAATACTTCTGCAATGAGGTGACTACCTTGGTAAACGAAGGGAGAGTGAAACAGATTGGAAACAGGGTGAATGGCCAGGCCCAAAATATTGTGATCACTAGTGGTTTACACAGTGGTAAATACTGGGGCCAGTACTGTTTCATATGTCATCCATGGCCTGGACATTGTGACAGAGTGCACCTTCAGCAAGTTTGCAGGGGAAGCAAAACTGGGACAATTAGCATAAACATCAGAAGGACTTTGCCATGCTGGAGAATTGTGCTGGGAATCATCTCCTGATGTGCAAAAGGGGGTAAGAGAAAAATTTGTCTCTTGAGAAAGATGCGCCAGGACATTCTGGGGGCTGTTCAGCTGCAAAGTATCATTGCAGAGAAAGACCTGAGGGACAGTGGACACCGAGTTGAAGATGATCAAACAGTCTGGAGCTGCAATATGCCAACTGTTGTCAGCAGATTGAGTGAAGTGATCCTTCCTCTCTGGTAAGCACTGGCAAAGTACATCTGGAGTTCTGGGTAAAGATATACAAACATACTGGAGTAAGCCTGGTGCAGGATCTAGAAGGTGATAAAGGGACTGAAGCATCTGTCATGTGAGGAGAGAGTGAGATAGCTAGAAGTGACCAGCCTGGAGAGATTGGCTCAGGGAGATCTTAAACATGTCTATAAGTGGTGTATGGGAGAGAATGAAAAAAGAGGGAGATAGGCTCCTTTTACTGCTGCCTGATGAAAACAAAAGACTGTAGGCACAAATTAAAAAACCATGACATTTCTTCTAACATAAAAATATTTTTATATTGTGAGGATGGCCAAACACCAGCAGAATTTGCCCTTAGAGGCTGTGGAGTTTTCTTCTGTGAGGATACTGAAAACCCAGTTTGGGTAGCACTAGTTGAGCAGTAGGTTCCAAGAGATGACCTCAAGAAGTCCTTCTCTGCCTTAATGATTCTTTGATTTTGCTAGTTTTTGGAGGAGGTGAGAACAATATGCCTTTTTACTTGCTTATGTGCAGTGTATGTGCTGCTGTTTTTCTGGAAAACAGAAGCTTAGCCCCTGAATTCTCTGAACAGTGGTCATATAGGTATTTATGAGGGCCTGGTTTGGTGGTAGGAAGGAGGGAAGAGGAGAAGAATAAGGAAAAGGAAGATGTCTTTTTAGTTCATACTTTTTTTATTCTGCACAGGGCTATCACCAGTTTTTATCAATATGACACACTTTTAATTAATGGTATTAAACAAGTTCCTATGAGCCTGTACATACTGAACAATTCATACATTCTAATATACAAATGAGAAAGTGTTATTTTATCTGTCACTTAACATATATTCATAAATAATCATGCATACAAACATATTAAATCATGGAGAAGAGTAATGAGTAATTTTCAAGTCCTGGCAACCAGCGGGATTCAATTGGAATATGCTGTTTGGCCTACTTGGCCTTGTTAAAACTTTTGAAGAAGGGGCAGCATGTCCTTTTTAATCTGTTTCTCAATGAATAGTAGTAAATAAATGAAGATGAGATTGGTGGGTATGACAAATTAATATGCACACTGACAACTTATAAACACAGCATTGCTTAGGGAATTACTATATGAATATATACAAGCAATTACATGTTTTAAATTATTTATTTCATTTTCCAAATAATATACCACTGAAGGGGAAATTCATAAAAAAGAGAATACAAATACAATATTATATCAACTTTTTACTGAACTTAATAAGTGGAGGGCCCCTTAATGAGGAAATTAATGAATGAAGCAGTTCATTATGGCTAAGCATTCTTTGTTGTCGTTAAGAATTTGCTGGCATAGACCTGTTATAGTCAGTTTAATTATGATTAATATCTTATCTTGAATTCCATCTCCATTCAGATCTGAGAAACAAATGCAAACCCTATTACATGATCAAAGTTCATAAAATAGGGTAAGCCGCTGATGACCTTATATTTTATTCATTTTCACATTCATATTTATCACTTTTTATAAGAACTACTGTCAATCTTTCAATAGTTTTTAAAAATGCATTTTTTCATGGTATGTTATATGATCTCCTATTCTTCTTAGAAGCAGGATCCTATGTTCAAGATTAAATGCCTCAATAGCTCTATTACTCTTTTTCAAATTCAGTAACTACTATTTATTATCAATTTAAAGAAAGATAATCTACTCTTAGTCTCTAAGATTTACTCCAAGTAAGACTTACTAGACTGTCTAATTTAAATTGATTTTATTTAGCCAAAGAACTCATAAACATCAGTGCAAATTGCACTTCAGCTGTAATCAAGGTTTAATCTCTCAGTTCTGGGGGGGGGGGTTTCTGTGTGTGTGTGTGTGTGTCCATGAACTGATGAATGGGGAGTATTTTTTAATTAGTTTGTGTTTCTAAGGGCCTGTCAGTAATAATTGGTCCACAGTTTCCAGTATTTAACTATATGAGGAATCAATAAAATCTCATCCACTTATGACCTAATAGTTCAATCTAAAATAGTTCCCATGCTGTCTCTGGCTGTGTGGTACTGGTTACATTAATGTTATCATTTTATTCTCTAATTTCCTTCACAAAATACCTTAAAAAATTGTGCAGATTCTCCATCTGTAATTCCTCTTCCCTTCAAGCCTCTACCTTTCCAGAGAATTATAAGTCTAAAAGAAATGAAATTTCTTTGGCTTTCATTAAACATGAAACTAAAAGAACTGGATGGTTTGTGATAACTGAGAGAAAAACTGAGTACACATATGAGTCATGGACTCCAGAGAATAATAGTGTCCCAGCTTCAGTGCTTCCATTGCTCACACAAAACTTTATTTTCTCTTGCAGAGTTTCAAAACAAATTGTTTTGCTATTCCTATGAAAATCAACATATGGGATGATTTGGAAACAGAAAACAAAAAAATTTTCACCTACTTCCCCAATGTATTTATATAAGCCAACAACAATATGAAAATGAAAAGACAGTCTTGTGCAACCTTTATAAGAGCCGTACTCTAACACTAAGGGGAATTGGGATCTGCAACTTCTTTTTTATGTAACTTCTAATAATTCTTAAGATGTTATCAAATAGTGAGTTGATACTGTACATTCTCTTTAACTGGAATATCCTTTTCATATCAGTATTTGAAAATAGGGATTTGATCAATCCAATTGAAAATTACCTAAGTTTATCTAGATTGCAAAAATTTTCTTAGTCACAAGTATTTGTGCTGTGCTTTATTGGTTTTGTGATGTGCTCTTCAATACCAAAATATTGTGAGTTCAGTTCAATTTGTCTCAACTGTGTTTGGGACCAAAATCTTCTGAAGTCCTTTGAGTCATTCTCTGCTCTGTGTTTTTTTCCTAAAAGGGAAGAATTTCAGTTTTCCTGACCATTTGAAAACCATCTTTTTCCACTTCTGATCCCTACTATAACTAGAAACATGGGTATCTCATCAATGTATAAATCTGTGAAGCCAAAGTAGTCTGTATGAGTGAACAATTTGAAAGATGACATTTTAATTATGACTTCCCATAGGTATTTGGGGTCATATGTTTAAGAGCTTGTGACGTACATGAACATTATGTCTTTCAGTGGCCTCCGCTACTGACTTCATGAGTTTACCCTTTTGAAAAGCAACCTCTATCAAATTTATGATGTTGTGTTACTTCAAATGGGTACTGATCTGCTGAAGGCTTGACTGTACTGTTATGACTGTCCCAGCAGGGAATCCCATGGGGACAACCTCAGTTTGACCAGTGATTTCTGTGTTTTGCTGACTTTGAAACTCCTTTCCAGATCTTGTCTAACTCTTGTCATTCTCTCACACAGTATTTTCAGTATCCATCTCTCTTTTTCTTTTTCTTTCTTTCTTTCCTTTCTTTCTTTCCTTCTTTCCCTCTTCGTCTTCCCATTATATTAAATCTCAAACCTTTCTTTTCTTACTCTTATCCCAGCAGTATTCCCATTTGTTTCTACTCTGTCAATGCTCACAAGCATAGATATTAATTGGATTTCAACTTCCCAATTATTCCTAGTCACTAGACTATCTCTCTGCCTGTGAAAACTCTACCTTACCCACGTTTATAAAACGCCCTTTGGCAAGGTAGTTTTTAATCAGTTTTAATTTTACTTTTTTTTACATATATTATTCCTATCTCCGTATATAGGTAACAGACTCTTCAGATCGAGGCCATCACAGGTATCCAGTTGACATTATTCATCCTATTCATAAAATCATTTTAATGACAAACTTAACTATCTAATCACATCATCACCACTCTGCTTTTTTGGAAATATGACGAACATTACACTAAGAAGCATTTTCAAAAGATAAACAAGTATCATTAGTGCATGCACCTTTATTCTGTTTGTAAGATGTCTGATCTCTCCTTTGTAATAAATTATATTAAAAAACTCTGACTCTAATGTTAGTCATGGGCAGTTCAGAAAATATACAATCCTAAGGATGATTGCAAGTCAGAAAGAAATCATTTTCCTGGGATCAAATTCTCCCCTGACAACATTTACTTTAACTACTTACAACTGTGTAAGATAGGCATGAGCTGCCGTCTAAGTAATGATGTGTTCATTTTCTTAATTGACGCTGTGTACCATATTTTGTTTTCAAATAAATGGCTTTAAAAGATCATGAATCAATGTTGTGAAAAGTCTAGATTACCCTTACCGACCTAGTACTGACCTGCTGTGTAACTGTAGAATAAAATAAATTAGTCCAAGAAGAGATTCCAGCAGCTACAGCTGCAGAGGTGAGTGTTGTTGTATTGGCAGAGCTTTTGGAAGTGATAATTCCTCTGTGCTCCACTGGTATACTTATACCTAGATGTTGATGATTTTTCATGTCATAAATAAGTAGCACAAAGGGAGAAAAATATGAAAAATATGACTGAAAAACTTCAGCCTAACTTTTCAATACTGACCCAAATAGGGCTACTGATTTTCTGCTCAGATATTTACTGGTATTATGACTTATCTCTGCATCTCTTTATTTAATTCTGTGTATGCTGGAAGCAAAAGAGCATGGAGTGAAGTATGACAAGGTATAAGTATTTCAGTATTATTTAAATATACATAGGTAGGATTAGCTTCACAGGAAAATGTGTATGCCTGGGTCAGGTGGCAGAATCCAGAGCTCCTGATTTAGCTGTCTGGAATCCCACAGAAAATACTTGAATTTTAATGGGATACATTGAAGTCCTTCAGTAAGATACCTAGCACAGCCAGTGTTGACTGACTGTCAAACTCCACTTCTTTATTCTGTGGCTGGAGGGGTGTGCATCCTGGTTTCCAGCAGATCCATGATACAGCATTCACTCAGGCTGCATGAGACATGGCTTCATTCCTGTTTAAGAGACATTTCACTCACTAAGGCAAGTCTCTTCTTCATTGAGTATGCTATTAATTAGCTGTCCCCTGCTACATATAGCACTAAGATGTTCCCTAGGTGACTTAAATTCTATTGGCCAGGAACTAAGCCAGCCAGATGAAGGGACATAGCAAAGTGCTCAGTCCTAACACTTTCTATCTTTAAGGACTTTGCTCTTTTATTTTATTGTGCATAGAAACTGTAGCCCAAAACCTCTTCCCCACTAGACAAAAGATATCCAAACTGGATTATATTGTTAACAACATCTCCTAGCAGCCAAGATATGTGACAGAAACAAACGACCTTGTTGAGGCCAAGAAAAAGGTGGGAGTTTCACGCATTAGGAGGGAAAGGAGGCAGTCTGTGGAGGCACTAGCAGTTCCCAGTTTTGCTGCTCTATTCAGAGGAAAATTCAGCAGACAGGAAATTGTTAGCCATCCACTCTAAAATTCCCTGGACTACCGTCCATGTGTGACAGAGTGCAGACTTTGGACCACTCTGAAGTGGTCTCCAGTCACTAGCAACACAGGTATTGTAGTTATGGTAGTAGTGTTATGGTACCTGCAGAAATTCTGATTCTACTATTTGATCAAATTCTCTCATGAAATGACATAAATTACAATTAAATAAACCATATCACTATATACTATATTTATATTGTTTTCTTAACATGATGTTGGATAGTCTAATGAACTAGTATAATGCTGATGCTAATGTTTTCCTATACCTAGTGAGAAAGGATAGTTCTACTCCTTATTCTGAGTGGCAAATCTACTTAAATATGGTCAATCCATAGGCAAGTGTGGCTGTGCTCCAGAAATGCAGAACATATGAGCAACTCTGCATGTAGAACTGGCCGGTCTACAGTTTTTCACCAAAACAAGAGACTGATCCAACAACAGCTCCTGGTGAAGTCACTGGGACTAATGTCAATGGTAACAACAACAGAGACGTGACATTTCCTTGCCCAGAGTTTAATTTATTCTGACTATTGTAGGGAATATTTTTAACCTTCTGTTCCAGAAGTCACTGGCGTAGACTGGCACAGATGGGACAGTGCTCCAATATCAAACCACAGCAGCAAAAAATCACAGAAAGTGACACAGTATAGTGACACAGAATCTAGGTTGTATTTAGACAGCCATTTCTCAATTTTAGAGCGGAGGCGGAGGGATCGTTTTTTGTTTGTTTGGGGGTTTTTTGTTTGTTTTTTTATTTGGTTGCAGGGCAGTGGGGATATTTTTTAGACTTTCCTCATTGTTCAGTATTTGTTTTATGATCATCAGGAAGGTAGTTGTGGAAGTATGTAATGTTTCTCATGGAGATGCAGTCTGAATTATAACCCACTGATAAACATAAATTAGAGTATAACTCATGTTAACCTCACACTAGAAAGCAGAAAAAAAAAGAAAATATCTCTTTAAATAAACTTTAATAACCATAAAAGGCACTGTAAAATGGGAAATAATGTGTAATAGCTTTAGTCTACATGATGTTTAAACATATAATTAAAATAGCGTTTTAGGACTGCAATGGTGAGAAGTGGTAATAGGAGCAGTAGTATAAAAATTCCAATAATTTTAATGGGTATATTTATGAACTTTGTTCTCTCTAATTAATGTGATTATAAATATGATCACATATTTATAATCACAAATCACATATCACAGACTTTCTCTTTGAAACACCATATCAGATTGTGTTTCAAAGAGAAATACGTTTTAGCTTTGTTGTTACACAGAAGAACTGAACTTTGGTACTTCATACTTTCAAAAGGCAAATAAAAAGATTTGGGGGTTGTGGGAGACATGAGAATTTTGAGTTTTGAATGGCTTGAATTAGCAGTAGTTTGCTTTGGACCAAGTTTATTTTGTGAAACAGGCACAATGCCTTAGGTAAGGCAACAAACAATATGTAAATTTTATCCTGTATTGTATTTTGGTGAAAGTGGAAAAACAAATTGTTCTGGTTTTGCTTCATGGCAATGATCACTATGCCTAAATATCTCTGAATTGGGAAGGTAGGGATATTTTACTTCTGGATAATACTATTTTTCTTCCAGTCAGTCCATTCCTTTAGTGAATCCTTGAAACAAAAAGACCTTTCTATTCAGCTTTCAGCGTGATAAAGTGTTTTATCTCATTATTTGTATTTCTGCAGTACAATTCCATTGTCTGCATGCACACACACACACAGAGTTGATTTTCTTAGGATGTGTACAGAATTCTACTGTTTTGATGAGCTTTGGCACAAAATTCCTACATGACAAAATTCACTAGAAAATAATGTGGGTAATTTCTTTGTGGATAATTTGGGCCTAGTTGTTTTGTGGAAGACTAAATTATTGGCTTTACAAGGTAAACAATGCTGAAATTATATCTCAGTCCCTCAGGTGTTTCAATTTCTTTTTTAGGTAAAGGAAAAATATTCAATTACAAAGCCATTGCTCCACCAATAACTTGGTGGAATTATTTGACAGTGGTGTTTGCACATAGAATCAATTTTTTACAGCTGTTTTTACAGCTGTCTCCTTACTGCAGTTTCAAGAGGAGGTTTTTGTAAGTGCTGTGTATCTTCACCAGCTTAATACTCATCGGATAGTCTTCATGCTGCAAAGCATTCTTCCATACCACCGTCTCAGGATTTGTTATTTTAACTCAAGACAATTGTCCTGGATCAAAGGCAAATACCAAATATTATTTTCATGTTTGTTCTTTGTATCATGCAGCTTACGTGATTAACTGCTGTTAAAACAAATGGTTACAAATACTCATCCTTCAAGGCAAGTGAAAAGAGTAGCCTGTAACTTCAGTGGTGCCAATGGGAATATATTTGACCTCTCATCTCCAATCCTGACATTGTTTAACCATATTCCACAACTACAGAATTTCAATTATTTGTTCAGAAGAGCCATTCATAATTGCCTGGTGTAAGCCTGCCTTTAGGATGCAAAGCAGAAAACAATGAAAATGCTAGTCTGGTGAATTAGAACAGCATCACTTAAATGTATAAATTAAATGGGCCTCTTTTCACAGCTTTCTCTTTCTATTCTGAGAGGCCTCCGCCTGGTGACATCAAAGACAGGATTATGTGAGAAGATAAAAACTTGATCTAATGTCCATGTTTGAAGTCATGAAAGTCCTCTTCTCTTCAAGCCAAAATAACCCTCCTTAAAGCACAATAAGCTCCAGTCCAGGTGCAGGGTGGGGGGGAAGGTTTCAGCAAGGCACTGAAGATATGTCAGAAAAGCCAAAGAGTTGTACATTAAACCATAATCTTCCTAAATGTGCTAAGAGATTGTATGTAGGCTTTAAAAGCTTTGTCCTGTCAATTAGTTTGTTAAGTCTTCCTTTTAATTGAAGAATGCTATTATGCATGTGGCTGGATTGGCCTTTAATGAGAATTTAATCTGTTTCATGTACTTATAGGGAAATCTTCATGATATATGAAGAATCAAAAGGGGAGTATTAAAACACAAAGTCATCTAAGAGTACACTGTGAACATATGTTGTTGGTGTCCCTGCATGTAAGACTCAGTTTCTGATATGGCTGATACTATGCCTATGGATTACAGAAGGATTTATGATGTAGGGCAAAACTGTGGCCTTTTTATACTTTAAACCTTGTCCCTCTCTGTGAGGGAGTCTTCTTACATTTGAATATTCTCTCATGTGGTGAAATGATCTTCTCTGTAGTCTCTAAAAATTGAGATCAATGGAAACTTTCACCTCATAAAAAAGTACAGTTTCAGTGCTTCATAAAGAAGACTTTTGTTTTAATGTGAGCATCTCCAAAACATGTCATTGAAAGTACTTGCTGTTATAACAGTGAAGAAACTATCATGGTCTTAGACAGTCTCAGAAGACCAAAGCAAGTGCAACTGTCCAGGTTAAAATGCAAGCTGATTGCGGCAAAATTTAATGGACATCAGATAATAATGAAAATGTTTGCCATAACTACAGTCCATGACCTTTCCATGTGGTTATCTCTTTGCCCTGCATTTCAGCTTTTTACACATATTCACTAACAGAAGAGTACATAGCAGGTTTTCAGTTCATAACTATAGACAATCAGATGCAACAAACCACATGAAGAATAAGTAATTGACCATATGCCTGATATTTGCCACAGTCTCAATTTGACCATCAGATAATTCACAATGGTTTTGTCATATTTGGTTCTATTCCACTGGTGGGGGAAGATTTCTCATAGTTTATTGACCATAACTTTAAAATAATACATCTATTATGTAACTGCTTTTTATTTCCCTTATGTTTCCAGAAAAATGGTTATGTTATTATGGAATATTGTACAAATATATTTCACTTAATTTGAATTACGATGGAAAACAGAATTCTCTTCTTCCAAAATCTGACCTTTCACTGGCTTTATATATACAATCCATGTAGCTACATATTTTGATGGCTATAATGTACTTTAATTTCTTTCATTTATAGTTGTATGCAGGCACACACCCTAATTTCTACTGCCAATTCCTCAGCTCCCTGCCTGCCTTTTTTTTCACTTTGTGAGGTCATTTCTCCTTTCTCCAGCTGGGTTTAAGTCACTAAATTCATCCTGCCCTTTTCATTTGTAAAAGTTTTAAGACAGGATATTCCTGTTGAATGGGAAGATTTATTACTGCAAGATTCATGTAAAGGCCATCAGTAGCAACTTCATTGAATTAGTCCCTGACAGACACAGAATGTTTCTCCATGATATAGGACACACAGATGAATGCTAATTCTGTAGGCAGGTAGCATATTAATTAGATTTCACCAGGATACAGAAACCTTTAAGATGTGTTTCCAATGGTCTTACTGCTATGACGTGATACTTCTATCGAGTCAGTCTTAGAGGTGAATATTTTCTTCCAGTCTGGCTTTCGGGCAGCACAGTGGCACTAAAGTCACTGGATGAGTACCAGGAAAGGTTTTCATTATTTGATGGTGGTGGGAAGGCCTCTCATAGAATATTTTCAAGATGTTAGAATGGGAGTAAGTTTAATCCTACAAGAGGCCCTTGTGCCTTCTTTTCCCATTTGCAGCTCTGGGTGGTCCAGCTGAATCCTTTGAGATCATTAGGGTCCCCCTAAGCATTTTGATGACAAAGCAATTAATGGAAATTCTTAGAATGAGGGGCTGTTAGAATATTTAACAAGCTCTCTGCATCTTTTACTTCTTCCATGAAACTTTCATCTTCCGCATTTTCTTGTTTTTTATCACTGCTATATATGGCAGCAAGAAACATTTGATAAGCAGAAATATTGAGAATAGATAGCTGTATAACCAAGAAGAACTGGGTGGTGTCCATTGCAGAGCTGAAAGCAGTTGCCTAAATGGGTTAAGTTCAAAGCAACAAAAACCTGACATCTATTCATGTATCCATATCTTGGGCTGGGCACTGCCATCTGCAAGCATCAGGACCTCAAGGCAGAATGAGGCAGTTCTTCCAAGGAGCCAAAGCTCCATAGCACTTGGAAAAGGGATAATGCTAATTAGAAACCACAGAGCTCAAAGGGATGAGAAGACCTGATTAGATAGCTTAGCTCAGTAAGAAAATGAAAATATCTGGCTCAGATAAGACTCAAAGGAAAGAGGAAATCTGTCTGAATTCAGACTGTGTCTAAGGCAGTACTGGTACCCAAAGGTTATTTGCATGAGAATGCAAGGATTTTATCATTGCTTTCTTCAAAGTAGGACAGGTACCAGCAACTATAGCAGAGTTTTATGAACATAATGATGTATATTTCATAAGCCTTTAGTTATTTACATTTATCCATTTCTGGGAATTGAATTAGGAGAAAAGTATCAAAATGAAAGGCTCTTCCCATGAGAGAGAAGAGGATCTTGCAGGTGGGGCTTGAACCTATATTTGTTAGGTTTAGATACAGTCTCTGTCTCTACCAGCCATCTAAGCAAAATTAGGTTTTCTTCATGTTCTCTGTCTGTAATTAGTGCATTTTTACAGTCTACAACTCTATCTAGCACGAAAAAAAGTCCAACTCAATCTTGACTAGGCCCCTTGATGTTCTGAGAGTCTAGTCTGAAAAAAATGTACTTCTCATCTGATTTGCCCGTTCCCAAGAAATTAACATGTTACAGCTTGAGTTGTTTGTTTGTTTGTTTGTTTGGGGGTTTTGTTTGTTTTGGTTTTGGGGTTTTTTGTTTACTTGTTATTTTGTTATGGTGGTGCTTTTCACTAACATACTGCAGTGTTTTCATCGTTTGGCCTGGTGGGCTAAAAAGGAGAGTTTCTGCACACATAACAACAGTATTAACAAGTTCTGGCATCCATAGAAGAGCCTCTGAATGTCTTGGCCATACTGGGTCAAAGTAATTGAATCCTTCTTTATATCCACCAAAGATGTGAATGGAAACTGCATGAATCACCCCTTTCTCTTAGTCTTCTGTGGCTACTGGGAAAATTATCACCTGGATGTCAGTGTCCTTATTAAATATTTAATGAGAAATTCTAAAATCAAAGAAACTTGAAAAGGTAAAATGTCTTCAGCAGAAAAAACAAAGATCAATTTTTTAAGTCCTCTTCAATATGCCCTTGTTAATTTTGTAAAAGTCATTGAACACACCTTCATCCTTTGAGATAGCAGAGTTTAAGTCTCTACTGCTTGTGATTCTTTTTCTACTAATAGGCCAATTCATGTCCAATTCTAATTCCTTTGACATATCATCTCTAAGTATTATTCTGAAATGACTTTCCAAAATTTTGAGATTGAAGTATTGCATTTTATGAAGCATTGTCAATCTTTGGAACTTTCTGCATAAATGTCCAATGGCATTTTCTTCAGCCTGTGCTGCTACAGCTTTCTTGACTTGAACATTTCTTTCTTAAGTGATGCAAAAGTGCCAGAGATTTTGTTTTTCTTAAATTAATTGTGCAACAGTAAATGATGCTATAATGCTCTGTATTAAAAAGGCACACAACAATCGCAAGGCAGGGATAGTTGACATCAGAATGAAAAAGTTCAGACTGTTGTTCCGAAGAGGTAATTTCCCTCAGAAGAAGAGAGTGAAATCTTGGTAGAGTCTTGCACCTACCATCTTTGCAAAAATGTTAGCATAAGATACGCTTTTAACAGCCAGTAGTGACAAATGCCTTTCTGCCTTCTCCTGTCATGAATTAAAAAAATGCCCACTCATTACTTTTGGGAGTTCCTGAAAACTGCTGGGACATTCAAGATACCTCTCTGATGACAATGAATCAGTGCCACTAGTTTGGTCCAACTCTTTTTCATGGCTGTCTAAACAGGAAGGCAATTTTAATTTTCAGCAAAAAAGAGGAATGTGGTTGAATTTAACAATTTTCTGATATCTTCTTGGGAGAAATGTATATTTGTGGTGTTTCTCAGGCACATTAGGAAAATTGAATCTATTGAGACCACACTTATCTTCCCTATAAAAAAATTTGCCCTGAAAAAATTATAGAGCTTCAGTGAAAAAATGGCATACAATCATACCATATCACAAGAAATAGGGAATTTCATATTCCAGGAGAACTTAAGAGAAATTCACTGTCACACCCGGAGAATCTGGGCTTACAATAATAAATTAAGAAAACTCGAAGTAGTAAATAAATAGAGCAGTAAATTTTAAAAGTACTGTGCAAGTAAGGAAGAAATGGAGGGGACAATAAGAGCACTGTATGCATGCTAAAGTTATTATGAATCCATGAGAACTTTCAATTTTTTCTTGACCTTCATTCATATTCCTGCATATTCAATAAGTTTTCTGCTTTTGTGTTAGTAAAGGGAATCTTGTGAGTTGCTTGTATCTGGCAAGTCTCCTCAGATAACTTTATTACAAGACCTGAAATGCATAAGTTCATGTTACCTGAGTTCACACTATTTCAGTGTATAGTCAGCCTTTGTGCGAAGTTCTAGTCCTCCTCAACATACACTGATGACTTACCAGGCACCACCTCACCAAGCTCTTTACTGAAGCTCTGTTCAATATTCAGATTGTTGCATTACCTATATTTTCACTAAAAATTGGTTACCAGAGAAAAACATTAAGTTGTTTCATAGTAGCTTGTGTTCAATGCCTGCAGGTTTTATTAAGCCCATTTTAGGTTTATATTTGTTATTATTTCCTTTAGAATTCTTCAGTCTAATACACTGATATTGGTCCATATATTTTCTCTTCATTTATCTGGAGATTTGCAGATGAGATATGTTGGTGACACAGAAACAAGCACCTTTACAAACAGCAAATATATTGAAATGTAAAATCTGCAGCAATATGACTTTGATCCCAAATTGAAGTCCATGTTTTCAACATGTTTGTTTGTTTGTTTTCAATGAAGTTTAAAGTTGCTAAATAAATCAGGAAATTTCCCATTTTCAAGAAAGCATATAAACAGTTATAATGTAAAGATACCAGAGGCTTAGTAAGGATCTCAATTCACTTGTTATCTGTTTTACTGGTGTAATTGGTGTAATTTAACTTTGGAGATATATCATACTCATCTTTTTATGGTTTTTTCTTTATCTCTATCACAAATATTTGAGGAAGCAGTAAGTTGATTCTCTTTCTAGATCTTATGCCAACAGTCCCATCAACTTTAAAAACTGTGTACAGTAATAATCAGCTAGCAATGCCACACATTACGTTGCATTTTTTTCTGTGTGTACCAGGAAATTTTTCATAATCAGTCAGTAATAATCAGTTTAAAAAGATGCAAGCACCTACCAGTTTCAACCATATATTTTATTAAGCATATGAAGTATCACAGTAATTTGCATGTTTACTAATCTGTTGTGGTACAAATTCTTACCAGCCACAGTCAAAAGACCACATGGGGATTAAAAACACCCTAATTTCAAGACTTAGGAGAGGATAAATCCAAATCACACATCCCACATAAAACAACAGTTTCATAAAGCACAAATGGCTACTACAATTACACTAAAAATTTTCTCGCATATTTTTCAGCAAATTATCATTTTCCAGTAGCAGTTCTATAGTGCAAGCAGTACATGAAAATACATTTTTCCTTCTTTTACTATGCACCGCTATCCATAATTAATAATTGATTTAACTTCAAATTATTTTGACTGTCCTCAAAGGAAAGCTTGACTCACGCTGGGAGTTTGTTGTATAGTAGAATTAAAATTCTATTTTTTGGTAAATTGAAGACTGATTATAAAAAATAACATCCCTTACTCATGGAAGACCTTTATGCCTAATAATTTGTTCACTGGTGTTTTACCAAAAACCTCCCTTTTGACAGTAAGGGTAATGATTAGTTAATAAGGACTATCAAGTTGTTTTTAGTGTTCCAAGTGACTGCTTTAATATAACCCTGGAATAAAAATTTGGGGCATCATTGGTAATCATTGTGCCATTCATATCTGTTGTTCAATAATTATTTTAATAAGCAATACATAATAAAAGCAGGCTATGCAGTGTCAACGTATAGCTTTATCCCAGACCTTTTGTCTTAAAACAGATTTTTGTATCTCATTGGAAATGGCTACCTCTCCCAGTGTAGATTAAGCATACATGTGAAGTCTAGAGAAATACTACAAGTTACTGTGGTATATTCTGGATGCCAAATGCAGACAACTTTATCTTTTATACTCTGTGAAACTCAGTACTAGAGCTGTTTTTTTCCATTGTCAGAGCTTGTTTATTTCCCCCTTCAAAAAGCTGCTTCTTTTCACTGGTCCTGTAACTAAGCAAGGAGATAGGAACAAAAGTAATACACTGACACTTCTGCCAATGCCTGCAACACTATGGATGCTTCAGACATGCATGCCATAGACTCACCACTATTACAGTACCAGGGCACAGATGTCTGAGTTGCTTCTCCATCTTAGAGAGCATTTAAATTCGTACCTATTTGCAGCCTACTGTATCAATTATAGTAGTGTAGTGTTATTATAGTAGTGTTCAGTCTCTCATGCAGAACATTTTTAGTTGTTTAAATTTATTTCACCAGAAAATAAGCAAATTATTCCAATCAATACAGCTTTGTCCTTGAAATGAGGAATTTGTACATTCCTGAACCATTTTAAATATTTTTCTTATAGAACATATGTGGTTAATCTTTCATATATTGTACACTGAAATTGTATTAAAGAATTGCTTTCATTCCAGACCCTTTTCTACAAATGAAAGTCACAAATCCTGATCCCCTCTCTACTGAAGAACAATTGTCATAGGTGACCCCAGATATTCATCTATCCCAGTGTCCTGTCTCCAACAATAAGCAAATAATGGGTGCTATACAAAGGGTAGGACAGAAAAAGTATGTCACACTACTTTCTGAAATATATTATTAGCAGAGCAAATCTGAGCAAGAGATTGTGATGTTTTATGGATCAATTGTCAGTGATTTTACATTAATTTTTCACTTATTCTTAAAATGCATGTAAAATTTTAACACCCTGAACATCCTGCAACAATTAATTCAGTTATGTGCTGTGTGAAGTATCCTATCTTTATGTTTGCTTTGAGCCCTCCTGAAGATTCACAGTGCTGGTATTAAGAGAACGAATGAGCCTTCTCTGGGTCTCTCACAATTTTGTAAATTTGTGTCATATATCTCTGTATATCCTTGCTTTCCATGTTGAAAAGTCTTTGTCTATTGGATTGCTACATGTGCAGAAGAGGTACCTTTGATCATTGCCTCTGATTTGTTCTATATCCTGACAGTTTTAAGGTACCTCAGGTATATTTCAGGTGTGAGGAACTCGCAGGTGTCCCTGGTGCATTCCAGTTTCATTTAGATTTAAAGAGGGACATGATTTTTTCTGTTATGTTCTCTGTTCTTTTGCTTTTTTGCAAATATTTTTTGCTTTCACAGCTAATGACTAATAAACCAACATTTTCTTAGTGCTATCTACCATAGCTTCATAAAAATCCAAACTTTAGGACCTACTGTTATGTATATAAAACAGAATTGTTTTCCCCATGCATAGCAGTTTGAATACATCAATAATGAATTTCACTTTCCATTTTATTATCCTGTAACCCAGTGTGGATGTTTTTCAGCAACTCCCAATTTCTTGACCACTCTTTTTTGTTAGTTTAAATGACTTAATATTAGCAAACATTTTTCACTTTCCTGACTGTAGCTCACCTTTTGCATACCACAATTATGAATTCCTGGGACACCCAACACCTTTCCCTTTGGCAGTGTGATTTGAAAATTTGCCTTTTATTCCTATCCTTATTTCTGTCTTTCTGTCCATAATCTGTTTTCTCCAGTGGCACTTGGACTCTACCTTTGTAGAGACGCACCCAGGCCCTGTGTCTCATCTGACACTTCATGAGCCTTACATTTGTTGTTGCTGTATAACATAACCTCCTCTATGTGCCATTTTGCAGCTGACCTTTTTTTTGATACAAAGATGTGAATCTGAATCCTTTTGACCTGAAATAGTCTTAAGCTTGTTTCCCTCCCGGGTTCTGAGAAGAGTGCTGTAACTATCAGGCTTTTCTTCACAGGCTATGCCAGTGACCACATTGTATAAACAAAGAGGTAGGATCACTCATTCTTTAAATAAAGAGTTACATAAATACATAATGTCCAGAATATAGGCCTATATTCTTTTTCTTTATATTTTTTTCTTTATCATTAGATGTCTAAAATTAAAACTGGTTTGTCTAACTAAAGATGGTTAATCTAATCATATATTCAGCAAAACTCCTGAAGCTGAGATGAAATTTTACTTTTCAAAACTGAAACTATTACATATTTCCAGCACTTACAGGGAAGGGTCTATCTTAAAACAGACTTGAAGGATAATGATTTAAAATAAAGTCCTACAATAAAGAGAAAAATCTGTTACCACAAGCAGCAGCAACAAAGTTCCAGGCAGATTTTCTGTATCAATTTTTGTCTGGAGAGACTTCAGAATCGGATCAATGGAGTCCAGAATTTCAGTTATAGCTCTGGTTGTCAAAGTGTAGCAGGTATCACTGAGATCAGAACATAGCCACTGAAACATTGCTATCATGTTTAGACCATAACCCACATTAATTCTAAGAGTCTTACTGTATTTGCTTTTCTTTCTTGATTTGCACACCCCGTGAACTTAAAATACACAAAGCAACACCTTGGTTGGGAATCATTTCCCATGGGTAGAAATAACAATCCTATATTAGCTAACCTCAGTAAACCAGGAGCATATGGGAGTGCAATGAATGCCTTTTCTTAGGCCTCCATTCTTCTAGTAATGAATTTTACTTTTCTACCTCTGACAGTCTGATGATATGAAGATTAAGCTTGCTTGTCATCCTTGCATCTCTTTCTTCTGCTTACAATCACCCCGCCTGCACCCACTCAGTAAAGACTCGACTGCCTTTCTGTGCAGAAAATGTGCCCTTCAATCTGAAGACAAGCTGTTTCTGCATGCGGTGTACTAGTACAGCAGACAGACAAAATCTAGTCAAACAAGGCTGTTTCTCTGTCAAGTGAAAAATCTTACCCTTCACCAGTTTACACCTGCTTTTCAGCTTGGAAGAAAGGGTGCTGTTTCATTTCTCTGCTTTTTGTACTATGATATGGTTTTAAGCAGCATTGGAATTGAGTTTATTTATGTATTGGGATTATCGGTTGTTGGTACAAATCTGTGTAACTTTGCAAAGGCTATGCTTAGAGATGGAGTACTTAAGAATAAGGAAAACCAGATGTATAAATGAGTTAAAAAATATTAATTTAATACTTCTACAGAAAATATCCCCATCTTTAGTTCGCACGAAGTGTAGGCAGGCCACTGTACTGGGAGTCACACTAAGCCGTCTGGGCGAGTCACCCTTGGCCGAAACTCCCCGCTCCCTAAAGCCCCTGTGGTGGGCAAAACCTGCTGTATACAGAGCCCATGTGTGCAGATTGCTCTGCACCCCACAATTCGCTGGGTACCCCACAAATCCCTGTGAACCCCACCATCCTGGCACGTCCCACCAGGCACTCGGAGAGCGCCTGGCCCTCAGGCCCGTCTCACCTCCGATCAGAGATCTCCCCCCCTGTTGTGATAGCCCCCTGCACCAGGCGCCCTGCCTCAGTTTTCCATACACCTGCCCCGACTGGACGGGTGCGAAAGGCGGCGGGAGCCTCCTGCTTACACCTCGCCGCGGCACCCAGACAGGCCTTCTCACACCAATAAGACTTTTCCCACAATGAAATTTAGAAGGTCATTCAGAATCTTAAAACTGACCAGAATCGTTTGAATAATTCCCAGGAGGATTACCTCTTCTCCTGTTCCAAATTTTGCATCCCTCTAACCCCTTTGACCGATTTTAGGGGAAAACTCTTAAGGCTCTTTAAGATGTGCTTTGGAGTCCTACACAGTAGTTACATCAAGAGTAGTGGAATATATTTAAATACATATAGAACTAATATACAGCTAGTGCTATTCATGATTTATTTGGCAGACTGCTTTTTTTTAAGCAAGTTGGTTTTAGCAATGGGAATATTGAATTGGATCTCTGCCTAAGATGGAAAACAGCAGAGTAAAGAAAATGTAAAGCACCTTTTCTTCTTTCTTTTCTTTTCCTCTTTTCTTTTCTTTTCTTTTCTTTTCTTTTCTTTTCTTTTCTTTTCTTTTCTTTTCTTTTCTTTTCTCTTCTCTTCTCTTCTCTTCTCTTCTCTTCTCTTCTCTTCTCTTCTCTTCTCTTTTCTCTTTTCTGTTTATCTGGTTGCAATACTTTTGAGTCAATTCCCCTTCCAGACCAATTCACAAACCACGATACCGATGTGTTTCATTAACATAACATTATTAGTAGTAATTTTTAGGTGCTAGGAATTCTAAAATGTTTGAAATTAAGGTGCAAACACGCCTAGAACAGAGCCTAGAACAACTGGAAATTCAATAGTTCCAGGGGGATTTCAAGTGGTCAAATAGACCCCACGAGTGTGTGGGGGGAATATTTTGGACAGACTGCGCTCAGGGCCAAAGAGGTTTTCTTTTCCTAGCAATTTTCTCTGGCACCAAGAAGGGTCAGCCTGTCACAGGATATCCTTCCCCGGAGGCGGGGACTGCGACCTGGCGTCCTTGGCCACTGTTGGCGCGCCGGTATGAGGGGTTAAAACCAAGGAAGCAGGTGCGATCCAGCCCAAGTTGAAACTACCAAAACTACGACTGTCTCCAGTGGGATCAGGTTCCGAGCCGGTTCCCTCTTCTCACGCTCAAACGCCGGCTCTTCGCCCGTGAGCTGCGGGCGGAGACCGCCGTGCCTCTATAGCGGGAAATTTATCTGTAACAGATTTCTTTCCTTTTCTTCCCCTTGTCTTGCCACCGAGAAAACTTTTGGATACTTTTATCATTTTGGGGAGAGGGAGCGAAAACTTACGCTACAAGCACATGTTTCTTAACCAGTGTGAAAGGCGAGTATTTTAAATAGCAGCAGCAGCAGAAGCAAATGGATGGATTGGCTTTAATGAGCATAGGGCAGACAGGGTACGGCAGCAATCACTCACAAACCAGCACGTCAGCCCAGCACGTAAGTCTCTGACTTCTGATCCCTCTGCACAGACTTCTCGTCT
Source organism: Geospiza fortis (assembly GCF_000277835.1). Taxonomy (NCBI): domain Eukaryota; kingdom Metazoa; phylum Chordata; class Aves; order Passeriformes; family Thraupidae; genus Geospiza; species Geospiza fortis. The sequence continues at coordinate 2,931,404 of NW_005054323.1, forward strand.
ATTGGAAGGTTGTTTTCAGTAAAGTGCTTTTCCCGAATAACTTTTTAACCATTTTCCTGTTGTCTTCCCCCACTTTCACCCACCTCTTTCGCTCTCCATCCTCCCCCCTTTCCACGCAGGTTTTTGCGTTCACGTTCACGTGGAAGAAACGCCAAGCAACACGTACAAAATAGTGGTGTCTATGAGCAGTGAAAGGTGATGTGAAAAGCACAATCTACGAATCGCCGGGTTGTTTTTATTTTTATGAGAAGCTAGGGAATTCGGACACTCACACAGAGTTTGAGAGGTCAGGTCACGCTTCAGTCCCTCTTAAGGTACTATAGGATGGGTTATAAAAGTGTGAAGGGGAAGCGCAAGCGATCGTTAGTTAAAGGAACCCTTCGCCGTCAGTGCCGTTGTCATTTAAATTCCCACTACTTAATCGAAATATTTAACGTTTACTCTTTAAGCAGCAAGCATTACATGTCGTGGGGCCCCGGAGCTTGCCAGGGTCTAAGGTAACCACTTTGCCTACCCCTTTCACAGCAAAATCTACAGGACGGTGGAGCAGCGGATTCCTGTCTCTCGTGGAAGAGGGAGAAGCAGATTTCCGCAGGGGTTTTATCCTTCTGCTCTCCCTATTCGCCGGCCGACTGCAGCACATCTCCTCTCGGAGCTCGGGTTTCGTGGGGCCTCCGGGGTGACTGCCCCGGAACAGGGACTCGGCGGGGAGCGCAGGCTGCATGGTACCCCGTGCCTCAGGCTGGCGGGGTGGCGTGGAGAACTTCGTTCTCTGCCCTTTTCTCCGAGCCAGCCCCTTCGGCCACGGCTGTGGTTTTTCACATCTCCTCTCCGCTGCTAATGACATTTAACGACGATAAAAGATCTTACCCGCGACCTGGCTCTCAAATAATCTGATAGTACACGATATAAACACTGACACCAGCAGGGGTATAGTCATGAGATCGATCGGGTTTCTGCAAGCATGCCCTGGATCCCCCCGTCCACTCCCCCGGGAGCTTGGGGGCCTCTCTCCCCCCGAGCCCCTGCTCTTTAGGAGTGCACCAGAACGGAGTGGAGGGAGCTCTTGCCCTCGGGGTTGTTGCTCGCGGTCTGTTCCAGCAGCGATGCAGCAG
>NW_005054323.1:2933947-2937147 GCF_000277835.1 Geospiza fortis
AAGGAGCGAGAAACGGCTCCCGACTCCCCTCTCACTCACATCTCCTTATCAGGGTGAGGTGGAGCTAGGGGGCTGAGGAAACTCCGTATGAGACCGAGATCCGCTTTCCATAGGGCAGGAAACAGTGGCCCGAGCAGGAAAGCTTCCTCCCCCCACCTCTCCCACTCCAGCTTCCCCCCACCCCTTTCATAGCCCCTCTATCCATTCTCCTCCTTCTTGACCCCTCGCTCCCGCACAGCCCGACTTATAGCAGCAGGCGCGAACGCCGACCGAGGGGACCGCACCACAGGGCGATGGAAAACGGCAAGATGTCTTTCCTCGTCCCCACGGCAAGTCGAGTCGAGCGCCCTGGAGAAACGGCCCTCGAGCTAGCTCCGCGAGGCAGCAAGCAGGAAACACAGGCCCTTTGAAATAATTTTATATCATTCCTGTCATTATGTTTAAGAAGCTACGCAAAGACTAGCACAAAACCAAGAGGCAAAAAAATCTTACACTCTCCTCTCCAAATTGTTACTGTCAATTCTTGCTACTCGCCACGATGCGGCTCATACAAAACACGTAAAGAACCAGCCAAAGCATCATCTGTATGCTTACAGACGGACTACTTTGCGCCAGTGTTGGTTTAGACCGGCTCATTAGTAGGAATCAATGAAGAGTGCGACAATTCCTATCTATCCTCCAAACGTACGGCATTATAGCGAGTACGCTGTAGATTTGAGCGAGAAAAAGGGAAGATTGCTTGCTAAGCTGCCGCTAGAGTTGGAAGAAACGCTGCTCAACGTCAGCACCTCGGAGCACAATCAGCGAGATAAGAGGTGCCGACTTCTATGGCCTATATTAGCAAATAGGCTGAAAGAGCCCTACTATATGTAAAGCTATGTATAGAAGAGCTTTTTTTGAGCCCATCCTTCCAGACTGTTGCCCTGGGTCAGACCCCCCGAGGTCTGCTGCTGCTGCTGCTGCTGCAGCGCTGGGGAAGAACCCGACCGGCGGTGCCCCCGCGCCCCACTTCAGCCGTCGGGGGAGTTGGTTTTGACATCAAACTTGTTTGTCTGCCTCCAGTTCAGCTGTTGCAGGTAGAAGTGGTTGAAGAGGAAGGGCTGGGGGAAGATAAAAAGCTTTTAAATATATGCTTTTAATCTCCTTCAGGGGGCGAAGGAAAAGATTAATTTCAAACCCACTCTCAAGTAATGTGTATTTGACAGGTTTTATACCTGATCAAGGTCAGTCAAGTAAAAAGCCTAATCAAAGGTAAAGAAGCGAAAAAGTAGCCACAATTCTTGGCCAAGCCAAACTTCCCGAGAAAGCGCGTGGTTTTTAAAAACTCTCAGATGATTATCTGAAGCACTCACCTTCCTCTGAGAAACTAGGAGGTACGATGGCAGCAACATTAATATCGTGCATCTTGGGAAGCTCGCATGGCAAGACCCGACATTTCAACATCTTTCCTGACCTGTCTATACATTTTTCCCCAAAACATTTTATTCCGGTTTTACCACTTAATCCTGTCCTAATAGTTTAAAAGCCCTGCTCCTACCCTAAAATCTTGGATCTTAAAGTCATTGTTATTGTTTGCCTCACCTCACTAGTTAGCAACCCGGCGTTTTCCCCCTCGTAGGGCATGTGTGAGAATTTAGCCTGGCCCTTTCTCACATTTACCCTCTTCATCTCCACTGTAGCCGGATTTTATTTTTCACAGGAGAATAGATCCATCCCTGGAGACCGGTGAGACCCGAAAGGAGCTGTTTGCGTTTAATCTTCTCCCATCCCTTCCCAAATGCGGCTGCTTTCGGGGGCAGTGGTAATTCGCTGTTTCCCCGGGAAGGCGTGGGGGAGGTTGGGAACGGAGGAAAAGAGTCGGCCGGGAACTCGGTACCATCATCCGGCGGGCACCGCTGCAGGGAACCTGGGGCTGCGGTGCTGCCACCTCTGTCTTCTGCACTCCTGTAGGCCTCCAAGGTAGGACTTCTGGTAAACGATGGGGTGTTGGAGCAAGCCCGCGTTTAACAGGAGCCCTTCCCGAGCCATCGGAAAAGTGCTTGCATGCATGGGCTAGTGGTAGCCAATTGGTGCGCGCGTTTATGGGGATACATCACCGCAGGGCTGCGGTCCACCCATATGCTCGTGAAAGAGACACCTGTTCTTTGAAGCCTCTAAGACAATTACTCAAAGAAACACACCTCACATCACCCAGGCCGGTTCAGAATTTCAAGAGGTAATGTTTTAATAACGATGCCCCGCTGGCAGCCACTCTAGGTTACTCGAGTTGTCTCTGCAACCCTCCCGACGTGGCAGCGTAGTTTCTCAGGCTTTTTTTTTTTTTTTTCCTTCAAAGGAAAGTCACTATAAAGGTTTGTTGCTCCCGAGAAATTACTTCTCTTTGCACTCCCCAGACGTTTTCAATCCTCGGGCAAAGCTGTACCCCTGGAAGATGGCCGTGGCTTTAGTGGAGCAGGGTGACTGTCCCCTTTCTTCCTCTTGCTTTGCCGGACGCTACATTTAGACACACCTGTCTTCTAGTTCTGCCGCGGTCTGCCTGCCTTAGTGAAGGTTAGCTTTAGAGAGGGCTTTGGTGACACAGGGTAAAAAAAAGCTTCTTATCAAGACCTGCATCACTGAGGAAAACAGAGCCGAGCAGCACCTGGTGAACGGCCAGATTGATAGAGTCAAGATATGCTCTTTCCTAGATGAGAGAGATATCTTCGGGCAGGCAAAAAGCCTTCACCTTAGCCTCCCCCTGTAAGCCTTTAGCTCAGAGTCCGCCGGTTTCAGGGGAGGAATTAGCTTTGTTCTTGCACCAGGACAAGTAATACCAGCACGGAGATGTGCCTCATCTTCTTTCCTCCCTCTCTTTGATATTTTTTCATTTTCTTCTGCCCATTTTACGTGCTAGCCAGTCCTGTTGTTAGCCACGACTTCCTGGCACCACTTTTCATTTCAAGGCGAAGTGGAATCAGGCAGGATGCACAATAATCACACCTGCCTTTCACGAAAGGAGGGTGCAGAGAAAGATGAGGACATCCTCCGCTCTCGGGAACAGATCCCTGCTCCTGGCCAGAAAACACCAAGAAAACGGCAGAGCCGAACCTTATTTTTTGGCTTGATGTTTTAAGAAGAGAGATCGGTTGAGCTCTTCGAAGCGACTGGTCGGCACCCACCCATATCTCTTTTCTCAAACCAACGCCACACTTTTCCGTCCT
>NW_005054323.1:2939675-2949556 GCF_000277835.1 Geospiza fortis
TTCTTCACAGCTCGCACACCATGTGCAAGCAGTTCCGGCCCCGTGATAAGAAAAAGTTTGAGAGAGGTGTAATGGTACGACTTTACCTAGCAGAATGTCTGCTTTTTTTAGGTCTCCTTTAATCTTTCTTTTCTTCTGATTCCTGAAGGTTACTTAAAGAAGTTTTATGAAAACAATGTTGTTTTAGGTCTAAAACTTTAAAAAAGTTTTCCTAGCTCCAGCTTATGCAGCCTCATATAGGGTCTCTTGAGGTATCTCGTGTTGATTTTGCTAGAATTGTGCAAACTCATGCTTTTGGATTGGGATAGCATGGTAAAATCCCTGACTCAGAAAACCCTCAGAAGTGAGTGTTCCAATCATGAGAGTTAATTGAAAAACTACTAAAACTAAAAGTGAATGCAAGACTGAAAATTCTTGGACTGTTCCTGTGGTTCCTCCCCCAAAAAAGGAAACTCTTTGTCTTCCCGCGTACACGTAAACTGCAGATTTATATGCAGGTAAACTGCTGCAAAGTTTTGGAATGTTGCATGCTATAAAGCAAAAACTTGCTCCTAGGCTCTGTCTTAAATCATTTAGTTTCATGAAATATCTGCTAGATAAGAGAAACATACATCACATGGTTAGTCAGAAATTATTCTAGAAGTTCATTAAATCTCATCTGGGGAATTTAAATGAACTCAAGTAAGTAAATTAAGTGCTGACTTAATTAAGTTGTTAATTAGTTAATTAACTGTTATGGTTTTAAGTGATGCCATTATCAAAGTGACATAAATTTCAGTTTAATTTCCTATATGTAGAATGTCTTCATGAAACTGTAAAAGCTTGGGGGCTTAATTCTTTCCACAGAGTTTTGCACCATGTACTAACATATTCATAATAGAGATTTTATTATTAAGTGGCAAGGGCAATTTTAAAAATAATTTAACTAATTACTTTTAAAAATAAATTCATTTTCTCATTGTGTTACTTTATCCACGAATAAAGCTTCAGATGTATGTAAATGAAGCAAGAAGATGAAAATTTTGTGTTTGGAAAAATTGCCCTCTTTCAGGATGGGATCTTTGCTGATCACTAGAAAATATTAAACTTGTGCATGTTGATATTGTGGGGTGTTTTTTTTTTGTGTTAAGCACTACATTGCATGGTTGCTGTAGAAGACTGAAAAATTCTGCATGCATCTTTTTAGCTCTGTTTAATACTATATGATATGATATGATATGATATGATTATGATATGATATGATATGATATGATATGATACTATATTGCATTATATTTACTCAGGAATATGTACCTAAGTCTGTCTTGTTCATATGCCTTCGATTTTTTTCACAAACAATTGATGAGGAAGAGAGGATCAGAAAGGAAAGACAATTTGGCCTGCCTTAAGTCATCCATTTGGGTCACTGAGTTGTTGCCAGGTTTTTATAGTTGTGTATCCTGTTTTTATTAATAAAGGCAAAAGAATGGCTAAGAAATACAGAACTAAAGATGTCTGACTTTATCTTCTTACTTTAGAAAATGCACTGAAATAAGAAGTAGTCCACAAGTGGCAGTGTCCTAGCTGAGTCTGTGGAGATGTCTTGGAGACCCAGAAGGCTTATTTTGGTTAAAAACACAGCACAATCAATATTTTAATGCAAAAAACATGGATGCAACATCTGGGTAGGAAGCCTCACTTGTTTTCTTCCAGCTTCCCTTGACAAAGCTCCTTAAAGATAGTTCAAATGCTAGCTCTGACAGTGATGGAAACATGAAAAAGATTTTGGAATGATTAATATGTAAAGAAGGTTTTGAGGAAACCTTGATGCTGCCAGTGTATTTTATCTAAATTTATTTTATATCTAGTTATTCTATACATTGAGGTGGCATTTTTTGGCCAAAATATGGACAGGAAGATCTTGCATCTCCATAACTTAAAATTAACTTTATATCAGTTCATCATCTTGCCTGTATTGCACCATATGGTACTCAGCTCAATCAAAAACAATAGTTACATGAACTCTTGACTTGTGTTCCCGTGTGTTTTATATCCAAACCCAAGAAATCATACAAATTATAGCTGAAAGACATACTAGGTTTATTGCCAAAGCAATGCAGAGCATTCCCTATAGGGCTTTTTCATGTGTGCTCTGCATTCTAACTCAAATTACTTGAGCAACAGATCTCCCTGTTAAGAAAGCTTTTTCGGTTTTGTACAAATTTCATGGTCAAGAAGCTTTTCCCACTTCGTCTACAATTATCCCACTATTTTTAATTATACTGTCTTTGCAATGCTAAGTAATTACTTGAATTTTGGAGTTTATGGCCTTCAGGTATTTTGAGATGTTTGTTATGTGCCATTGTCTAAGCTACGACAGCAAAATCTACAAGCATGCAGTATATTTTAATGTGACTTCACTAATGCTGACGAATAATGCTGCTGATTAATTTTCCTGCCAGTCTCGTCCTATTTTTTTTAACTGTAGTTCTGCTAGAAAAGAATTCAATAAACATGCTTTCATATCTGAATGATTTCAGAAAAATAATTTCTCTCTTTCTATGTTAGGGATTCTCCACTTTTATGAATCATATTAGTTTACATTTAATTAATCTAAATCACTCTTAATAATTTTTGTTGTTTGCTTGAGGATATCTTTAAGAGAAACCAGCTTATCATTACTGCTGATATGTTTTTTTGTGGAAATGTAGAAATTAATCTGTAATGGAGGATGTGCTTAAAAAGAAACTTTAAATTAAAAATAAAATAATAACAATATTCTAAAATATATTTTTTTCTAATTCAAGAAAAAAATGCTTTCAGGGATTACTATTTTGTGTGAATACAGAAGAATCTTGCTTCTTAAACAAGCCTGATTCTTTTTGAGTTTCCGTCCTCTCTGGAACAGCTGATATTCTTGATACACCCAGGAGAGGAAACAGAGGTTGGATAGCAATCCTCTTTCCTTTAGGTTTAGTCCTGTCAGCAATGAAAAATAGTACTGCTGTCATTGCAATCTTGTTTTTCATTTCGGTGCTACATTAGCACTCTGCTAAATCCTTGATTCTTAATATGGAAAAATCATCCATCCATCTATAGATAAATAGATATGTATGTATATGTACACATACATGTATGCGTGCATGCAATGGACAGTATTTGTGGGCAAATGCACATGGAGCTGGTATATAGTCTTTGAAAGCAAAAGGTGTTTGATAATATATTCTATTTGGGAGATAATATATTCTATTTGGACAGTATATTCATGAGATTTTTGTTTGTTACCACTGAAAATTGAACACTCAGTTTATCCTCATGGAAACGTAAAACTCTTAGATTGGTAACATTTTGAGTGTGTTTGTTGATCTGAAAATGTGCAAATTTTGGCACATACACTATTATTACTATGACATCTATCCCTCCAAGTTATGCATGTGTGGGTGTAATAGAAGAAGCTGAAGAACAATAAAAAACTTTTGTGCACACTTGCTGCAGTCATTCTTACCTGCGGTTGTTAATGTTATGCAGGTTTGGGGAAGTGTGTCCTTGAAACTATCAGGTCAGTTCATGGTTAGAACATAAGAATAATTGCAGAAAAGATGCATGAATGTCCATGAATAACCATGATGGTAGCTACATCTGCCATTGCTTGTTGAAAATTAAGTATAATGTTGAATTAGTCTGGAATCAAGAGTTGCTCCTTTTATATGCACAACTTTGGTCAAAACATCGATCAAGGTTTGTGTAGTTAGCTGTTCCTTCCTTCTCAAAATAAAGTCATTTTCTAACAGGGAGGCTGAGATGTCTCTAAATAATTTGTTCTTTATTGATGTTTTCAGTGTGTTTGACATAAAACTGGATTTTTATGTTTTTTACATGAAACTGAATCAAGTTCTGTGTGTGAGATTATACATGCCTGTCATTCTTTCTTTAAGTAAAAAAAAGCTTCTATTTTATTTTTGAATAGTAGAAACTTACATTTTCTTTTCCTAGAAATTATGGCCTCATTGTTTAAGATCTGAAAGCATTTGGAGAATACTGGCTCATGTCATATCTGATTTGAAATTATTTTTCTCATGTTTTGTCTTACAGCATACACTGTAAGTTTCTCTCAGTTAATGTAGAACTACCTGACCTAATTGCCTGCTCTTATACCTCTACATTCCTCCATATGAGAAAATAGGGTCTTCCCTCCAGACTATGCCTTTTTCCAGATACTGCAAGTGTGACACTGGGGATAAAGGAAAATTCAAATTGATATCTTACAGAAAAAAAATACTTCAAGGTCATGAATTTGTTTGTTTTTCCACATCTAGGTCCAGGTAAGACAAAGCTATAGTTTCAGATGTGTTTGCTGGTGGCGCAATCCCTCAGTCTTTTGGCATTAACTTTTCGAATTCCCACACTGCCAAAGAACTCATGCTATGAGAATGGGCAAGAATGTTAAGTGTTGTCAAGAATGAAACAGAAAGCATCATGTATTCCAGATATTCATCATTTATGTGCTTTTAAACAACCATGAACTAAACTGTCTTTGAGTTTGTATTTTTAGTGTTGTACAATCAAAAGAACTCTTACTAGAGAAACAAAAATTAGCCTACTGTGCACATCCCTAGACTTTCTCTTTACTTACTTGGACAGCCAAGTAAATGAGTGGGAAAATGGCAGGAAAAAGATGAATATATGCTACTGGAGATCCTAGTTAGTGACTTTTTAAAGCCCACTTCAGGAAATTTTCTATTGCTTTAAGAAAATACAGGGTTTCCTTAGGAACAAATGTGATATTAAACAGAATCAGATCTGAGGTAAGTTTCTAGAGTAGCATTGATCAGCCTCTCCTCTGTTGAGGTAAAACAAATCAGCATGCATGTCTCTGCTGCTTCTTGATGATGCTTTAACGCACTTTTGTATGGCAGCATGCCTCAAAATTTCATGCTGTGAAGGTTTTAGAGGTGTAAGACTTTCAGCTGGCTGGTTTCCAAAGGCAAAGCACTATGGATAAATAATATACGTGTGTCTTCGAAGGAGATTGTATACATTAATAAGGTGGGGTGTATTAAGTTTGAGGACAGGCAGCAAATATATAAAGTTTAAGAAAAATGCATGAGAAAACAATAGCTGAAAATAAAGATATTAGCTATTTAAAAATTTATTAATTTTAATATTGGAGAGAAAATATTCCACATATATATTTGTTTAGGGTAAGATGTTTGGGCTATGCTCTGCAGGGATGTAATGAAAAATGAACCGTAGAGCAGATAGAAATGCTTTTAAAGAACATTTGGTTTTATAAGCATAACACATCTCCTAATATTTCAGAGATAGAATTTATTATTGTTGTTGTTAAAAACAGCAGCAACAACGACAGTATAACAGTAGTATTTTTTGTTATATGTATTTTCCAAAGTTTTCAGTCCATATGAAACATGGTTTTGAGTTCTTTTGCTATGGAGCAGCTCTCTAACCAAGCAGTAGAGGGCATTCTTTCTTTAGGAGACAGCATTAGCTCCTTCAGAAGACAAGTATTTTATTCAGGGAGTTGGTGTCCTTGAGTCCTTTTTGTCTTCAAATACAGGCCATTCACATGTAGATACTGGATATAGGATAAAAGGCATCAAATGTGCAATATATTGCTTAGGGTTGAGTATACTGGGTTACTAAAATTGTATATGTTTTTCATTATTTCATAGAGTGTTTCTGGTGAAATTAAAATTTACATACCTTTCATTCAAATTCACACTGCAGCATTTTTCATAAATTCAGTTCCGTCTAAACCTGAGTTAATTTTTAGGTATGATCAATCAATTATCCTAATAAAAGCATTTTTAATAGTACTTACAGCGAAGTATTTATAATGCATCTAGGTATATACACCAACCTGATAGATATTATGAGAGCATATTCAATTTGAGTTGTTGGGGACCTTATTAAAATTCCAAATTCCATATATTTTTAAATGTGTTTTGACATATTTAAGCCAGTCTTGTTTGAAATTAAATTTAATGTAGTGTGTGCTATTTCTGATTGGAAAATGCTACCTCTTCTGGGGAAAATGAGCATTGAGGGCTGGACCCCTCCCATTCAACATCTGGAACTTCTCCACTCAGCTGTCTGCAGCCTGTCCAGTCAGAGCCCCACACAGAGCAGAAGGATGGCTGCTGTGCCTGCAGAGCCGGTATGTGAGGTGACCATGGATGACCCTTCTGGTGCTGTTGAGTGCTGCTTCCCCCAGACCCAAATGCTGGCTGCACATGGGGTGCTTTTAGAGGAGGTTTTTAAGTGTTCCTCTGTTGTGAGATTGAAGTTTTATTCTTCTTTTTAAAATGAAGTGAAGCCAAGGTGACCAAATGACCGTTAAATGCGGATGCTAGGCAAAGACATCATATTCCAGATTTCATTTCAGATGGTGGCTGGCTGTCCTAGTGAGCCTAGCATCTTCTGTGTCACTGGGCAGAGCAGAGCCACAGGTGAGGAAGGAAATAGCACACACAAAGAAATGTTTCTGTCTATATGCACTTTAATAACACGAGGAAAACAAAAATATCTGATGCTAGATATTAAAATTACATATTAAATTTGGCGCTGCCTATTGCAGTTAGAATCATGATGTTGCAGCTGAGTATGTTAAAATAAAACTCCTTCCCAGGGCATTTTCCTAGTGATTCACATCTGCTATTTTATAAGTTTTCTCTAATGTTGCCTGGTCATCAACAGTGTATAACCTCATTGTATGTTAAAAAGAAATACTATGGGAGAAATAATAATTGGCAAATATAAGAAGAAGCCTGAAGAGACAAACAACAGAGTGTGATCTGATTTATGCTACTCTGCTTATGACATATGATTTCATTTGAAGTCTGGTAAGTTATTGTTTTGCTTATGCACAAATTCTGCTTCAGAATCAAACCAACTGCTTTGTTTCTGTATAGCACTCCTGCCAGACCCTTTTTAGAACAAAACTGTTGATCTCTATTTCAGGATTTTTCTCTTACTTTATAAAAGAAGTTTTACAGATTATATTTTTTTGCTTTAAAAAACCAAAACTAACTAAAACAAACACATTACTGTGTATTAGTAAAAAATAGTAATCAGTTATAAATAAGAAAAAAAAGCTTTTGTTCTCTGGAAAGGGGAGAGTCCAGAATGTAGTGCCTCTTCAGCTGCCTAATAGTTCTTCTGGTACTACAAACCTTCAGATAGTTACTTAAGATAATGTCTGCAAATAAAATACCTTTCCAAGTCCCTGGACTACTGATTGGCATTATATGTCCTGACTATTTTGATTTTAAATAAACAGCTTTTGCTCGCATAACTTATCAGATGCAGGGACCTAACTCTGCAACGCAATCTTTATTTCCAAGGATGACCGTGAGCAGGAAACAAGCAAATTTGGGCATGCCTAGATGCTAATTAAGTTTAAAATAACAAAATAATCTTGAAAATAATTATCACAGCTTTCTTCAGCTGTGGAATTCTGAAGATTGTTCTGAGGATGGAACTTCTATAGTTTAGCTGGAATATCTGCCCAATCATTTTCTTTCATATTAATGGGTGTCAAAGACAGCATAAGAGAAGGGACATTTAACGTCACAAAAGAGTAATGACAACAAAAGTTATTCCCTGCTTAAAACTGTCATTTTTGGAGCAGAGTCAGAATAAAGCCCAAAATCAAACCTTTTCTTTTTTTTTAATTTAACCATGAAGAAGGGGAATTATGCTTTCAAATGGTTCAATTAAAAGCCCTAACAAGAACCTGTGGTGCTAAGAAAGGTGATGGGAGTGCAAAGCAAGACTGGTCAGCCAACGGAAAGCAGGACCTCTTTGAAAAGTAAAGAGCTGCCACCTGGATCGTCTGACTCATCCTCTGGAATAATAAAGAATCACAGAATTAATTAGATTGGAAAAGACATTTGACATCATCGAGTCCAACCTCTGACAAAACACCACCTTTTTAATTAAACCATGGCACTAAATGCTACATCCGGACCTTTCTTAAACACCTCCAGGGATGGCAACTTCACCAATTCCCTGGGCAGCCCATTCACACAGTACCCTTTCTGTGAAGAACAGAATATGTGTTGGTAAGCTTCATCCTATAATCCCAAGTAAGTGAAAAAATGCTAAGGAGCATGGAAAGTTCCTTAGATCAGTTGCTGGATTGGGTGAGACACAGGTGACTTAGACAAAAGAATTCAGCATGCATGGGTCTTGGCCTGTTCTCATATCTCATTACTTCATCTTGGCAGTTTACATTCAAATTAAACAGTTTTGTAGGCACTTTCTTAGTGCTTGTATAGGTCCCTAGGAAGATGAGCAGTAATGTAACATGATTTTTTTTTTTGTACTTGCATTTTTTGATTTATGCGCAGATAGGAGAACATGGTCTTAAACTGGTCCATGAAAGTCAGTGAGCTGCAGCTGATTTGCTTAAAAACAGAGAAGCAGCCTGGGGTGAGAAGAATATTTAATGCCAGTGTCCCAGATTTTTCATGTTCTGCTTTAAACACTGGTCTTTCTCAGTTTAAATTGTGACATTCTGCTTTTTTGCTTTAAAGCAGGAAGATTGAAATCTTGACTTTGCACTTAGCTGCCTCACCAGTGAATTTAGTACTCTGTAGACTCCAAGCTTTGTATGGAAAGTATTTAACAGATTAACTAGGAAATGGAAAATTCCCCGATAAAATAGCTTCTAGTCTAATGTTAATGGTGCCTATCACAGAATCATAGAATGGCTTGGGTTGGAATGGACATTGAAGATCATCTTCTTCCAACCCAACTGCCATGAGCAAGGACAACTTTCTCTAGACCAGGTTGCTCAGAGCTCCATCCAAACTGGCCTTGAACACTTTCAGGCATCCACAACTTTTCTAGGCAGTCTGTGCCAATGACTCACTACCCTCCCAGTAAATAAGTTTTTCTTAATATCTAATCTAATCTGCTGTGTTTCATTTTGAAGCCATTGGCCTTTGTCCAATCACTGCATGCTCTTGTAAAGAGTCCCTCTCCAGAATTCCTGTAGGCTCCCTTCAGGTAATAAAGGCTCCTTTCATGTAGCTGATTGGTAATCCTTTTTATATGTCAGCAGCAGTCCTCAGAAAAAATGAAAAAGTAAAAAAACAGATTGATTTACAGTACCGTAGCGTATCAAGGCTGGCTGCCTTGGGAATCAAAATGTAGTGTGATCTTCAACTTATAAAAAATATTTACTGATGTTGGACTAATGATGTTATCGATCCTGAATGCTAACTCAAAATAAGATCTCTAATTGTCTGGAAAAGGACAGCATTCTCTATGATACTTACTTCTTTTTTTTTTTTTTTTTTTGGAAAAAATGGCAACAGAAAACTTTAAACATTGTATTTAAATATTAAACATCCTAGTGCACCATAAATTTTTAATATGCCAATTTACAAAGAAATATCTGTCTTTGTCTCTGTGCAAATGTAAGAGGACTGCAAAGAGCTCAGCAGAATACCAGTTGTAGTGAGAGAAACAGACAGCATTATAAAGCAAAACTGCAGCTCCCAGAAGAGACATTATTACACCCAAATAATGTCTTGAAGAAACAGGAAGCTTGGGATTTTTAAAAGCATCTTAATTTTGGGAAATGCTTGAAGGGCATAACAGATTTCTAAAAGTTGGAGGAAATTAGTGTTCCAGCTTGTAAGGGATACAACTTACCTCTAACATTAAAGAAATAAATGTTATAAAAAACCAAACAGCAAACTGTGCAGCTGTCTGTTGTGTTAGCTATTCACAAATGCAAGTGTACTTTCATAGGTAAATACTTCATTAAGATGTTGCTGCAGATTTCTGTGGCTGGTACCAGCAGGCCCATTTGTATGATAGTTTTGTTTTGTAAGACTATTTTCAAGAAACAGACTCTCCTCCACTTGGCACAG
>NW_005054323.1:2949609-2951303 GCF_000277835.1 Geospiza fortis
AGGAATGTCTTAAATTCGGCACAGTTAACATGGAAATGCCCTGCCTCTAGCTCAGTCTCTATCTTTGAGGCTGAGTACTTGTGGAAGAGTTAGATGTTTAATAACTTGAACATGAAGTTTATGACAAAACTTGGTATGGTAATTTCTGGGCAAAGGACACCTGTTTCGACTGCGTGACAATGTGTGCACAAGGCATCATTCCAGGACTGTGTGTTTTCAGAGTTGGAGTTCTGTAGCAGTTGGAGGCTAAGACAAAGGTCATAATGTGTGAATACATTAAGAAAAGAAGGAATTCCAGGTATTAATTTGTTTATATAGATACATATTTTACTGCTGAGTTGGGAAAGAGCTGTGCCATCACTGAATTCCAGTTAAAAAAGCAACTGTTACATTCACTGGTTTTTAGCTTACTAGGAGCATAAGACAACATATTTCCTAGTGTGAAAAGATGGTTGCTGTGGTTTATAACAATTTTTAATTCCAGCATCTTTTGGAATCCTAAAAGTCTACTGGACTGGGCTTCACCTAGTCTTAGCTTTGAACTTTTCTCCCTTTGTCTCAAGTATACACACATGCTATCCTCCTTTCCTAACATCATTTCCAAACATCCTTTCACCTTTCAGGCTGTTAACATTTTAAGGCAATGGGACATTAAGAACATGAATCAGGTTAGTAGAATGATGCTACAGTGTCTCCTTTCCTGAACATCCTGCATGAAATAGCCCGGAGAACATGTTCTTTTTTTCCTATTAGAGCACAGCTTTTTTTTGACTGGCTCACTAGACTACACTGATGTTTTACAAGACCTTCAAAAATTCCAATTGTACCAATTACTATATTTCTGTCTATGTATCTGCCACATAAGATCTATAGACTTCAGAGCAGAGTTTTCTGCTGTTCTTTTCTGCTCAAAGCAATCAGTGTCTGCACCTCTCCAAATTGATATTCATTATGTATGAACAACGCTTGCATATATACTGAAAATATACAGTATTTATGATGGGATCTCAACAGGTTCAGAGGAGAGGTTTTTCATGTTTTCAAATTGTAATTTGGTTAGCTTTAAACAGAGGAATTGACAGACTAGGCCATAGTTGTAAAAATTTTGTAAAGTTTGCAAGATCTAAGTGGGTTGTATTCTCCCCTTTTCTTTTTGTGCGTGCCTATGACATAACTGGAAAGAATTTTTAATTAATTTCTTCCTCTCAGGTTGTGCTATTGAAATACAAATAGAATTAAGTACAGAAGAAGAAACATGATTGTAGAACCATCAATGTGGTTTAAATAGTTTGGGCTGGTAATTTCTTATTATATTACTGCTTATGGCCGTGCAAAGGTGGACCGTGGCTGAACACCAGATGCTGACCATGGATACTCTATCCCTCCCTTTCCTCAGCTGGGCAGGGGGAGAGAAAACAAAATAAAAGGATTGTGGGTCATGATAAGAACAGGAAGAGATCATTCACCAAAACTGACTCTATTAAGAGAAATTAATTTAATTTATTGCCAGTCAAATCAGAGTACAGTAGGGAGAAATAAATCTCAATGTTAAAACAGCTTCCCCCCACCCCTCCCTTCTCCTCAAGATCAATTTCACTCCCAAATTTTCCACCTCTTCCCTACAGTTCAGGTGGACAGGGATTGGGGGTTGTGGTCAGTTCATCACATGCTGTTTCTGTTGCTTCTCTCTCCTC
>NW_005054323.1:2951317-2959640 GCF_000277835.1 Geospiza fortis
TTCCCTGCTCCAGAGTGGGTCCCTTCCACAGGACGCAGTCCTTCAGGAACAGACTGTTCCAACATGGATCCAGAATGTGTCTCAGCAGTCACAGCGTCTTTCCAGCATTAACCTGCTCCACAGTGGGCTCTTCCAAGGACTGTGGGTGGATCTCTGCATCCCCATGTGTTGTATTGCACTAAATAGTTTATCTTACACCCATGGATCTCCATGGGCTGCAGGCACACAGCTGCCGCACCATGGGCTGCACCACAGGCTGCAGGGGGATCTCTGCATCTGAGCAACAGAGCAGAGGTGCCTTGATGACTTCTTCCCCCTCCTTCTCCACTTATCTCAGTATCTGAAAGGCTGTTTCTCTGACATATTCTCAGTCCTCTCTTTTGGCTCCTTTTTTATAATTTTTTTGCAGCACATATTCCCCCCTTCATGAAAAGGTTATCCCAGAGGCACTGTTACCATTGCTTATGGAGTTGGTCCTTTGAGCCAGTTGGAACTGGCTCTGTCAGACATGGAGGAAGCTTCTGGCTTCTCTCATAGAAGACACCAAATCTCCTTGCTACCAAAACCCCTACCAAACCCAGCATAAACTGGAAGACATTCTAGCAGAAATCAGTGGTACAATTCCACTTACTGTTCAACTGTAAACCACAGATGCAATTCCAACATGTTATTAGTGTGATCACTGAGACATAGAACTGGAATATGAAACAGGGCATTCAGATGAATATTGTAATTTTATATTTGTCTATAAATACACATGAACTGACTGGTTTTCTCAGATTCTTTCAACTCAATTTACTTAAACAACTTAGAGTTTCCATTTTAACTAGTTTCACTCTAGATATTTATGTTTATATCATGATTTGTTTCCAATAGTTGCCGGGAGTCAAACAGAGGAATTGTTTGTCTTCTATTACAGGCTACTAGAGGAGACTTTCAACAAAGAATTCAATGCTAACTTATTCTGAAAGTTGAAATTATTATGGAGAACATTTATTTTAATATTTCAATCAAAATCTCAGCCCTTCTTTTGAGCCTTGAAGCAGAAATTAACTTTCATCACTTTTGTTAATTAATCCACTGGTGGCCAGAGTGGAATCCCATGAAACTGCTTGTATATCTCTAAGGTCTACAATGCTGTGTGCCACTAGAGTGGGAATATAAAGACAAGCAACATGTCCTTCAGCCAAAAAGACAATGAGTCCTTCAGTCTACTGTCCCTAATTCATCCACTGAAAAATTATTTAATTGTTATCCCTTCACATTCTGAGACAAATACACTTCTCACGAATTTTACATGGACTTCCATCATGTATGGCATTGTTACTTCTACTTTGGGAAATCTTGAGACAGAAAGATTAATATAACATGGATAATTAGAAAACACCAACACTGATGTTTTTCTTGTATTTGAAAGGAAGGAGAATTACACTCAAAGGACACGCCAAACTTAGATAATTATGGTACAATTTTCATATGGTGAAAGTGATAATTATTGCTGCTACTACTGTTATTTTATTATATCAAAAGGAAGAGTAAAACACACTAACTGCACGTTTTGACATAATTTCCCAGATGTGATGAATATTTTAAATAAAAGCAGAAGGGTAACTTCAATAAACAATACTGGGAATTGAAGCCCTTGTTCAAATAATATAAAAAGATGTGCTTGACCTAACACATGTATTCTATGGACTTAAATAAATGTTAGTGTTTGAGTGCTTGTGAGATCTGAGCCTTACAAAGGGTTTGAGACAATATTGGTTCTCATGTATTAAAGGAAATGGAAGGAAATGAGATAACCTTTTGTCAGAGCTCAGTGCAGGTAAGGGAAAAAAGGATAACACCTGCCAGATAATTTTTCTTTTTCTGATGACTACTGTTATCTCTGATACTAGCAAGAAGGACAAATCACCAAGTGTTAAAGTTGGTTATTGTTAGTTAAATCAGAATCATTTCCAAACAGCTACCATTTACAGAAATAATACCTGTTCTATGTAAACGAAAATATTTTTGTTGTATAATAAAGAAACAAATTAAGATATGAAATGAGACTTTAGCTTTGGCATTCTGAAGACACTTAAAAGCCCAAGGCAGTTTATGTTTAATTGGCTCTCCAAGGTAGAAAACAATTCTATATAGACAGATCCCATAGCCTCTTATCTGTCATCCCTACCTTGGGTTTACCCATCTGAAGGAGAGCTAGAGGAGAAGTATAATCTGGCTGGAAAAGTGGATAGCTCAGTTTCCCACCAAGCAAATAATTCCTGGGTATCTTGAGAATTTGCTATAAAAATCAATCGTGTATTCTTTCTTCTATACTCTGTTCTATTTGAAGCAAATAATACTAATTCAGTAAATGGTCCTCAGAAAAAAACAGTTGCTGAGATTAATTCAAAATTGAGCAGCTTCAAAGACGTTTTGCCGTCATAAAATCATCAGTTTGACTTAGTTTACTTTTACTCAGATTACACACAGCTACTTTCCTACAGGAAATTTCTGGACTGTAAGCAATGAGAGGCATGAGGATGCCTATATGCTGTCTTCCAAGAATTACCTTTCTCTGATTCTGCTTACAGAAGCTTTGGGCTGTGAAACAAAAAAATCTCATTTTTCTGCCTGTAATAACACAGTTCAAATATCTCTTCAACAATTGCACACTTTCTGATAAATCTGAGCTCTTCAGGAAGTGACTGTTGTAAGGTACAATTAGATGAGCTATGTACTACCAAGGGAAAGGATCACAAAGGAATTACTTGTGAAGAGCTATAATACAATATAAATACAAAGGAGGCAATTTCTAGGACTCTCTTCATAGCGTCATGCACATGTAAACCGATAAACATGAGAATATAGAATAATGTTAACAAAGGAAATCAGCATGTACAACTAAATTTTGAGACACTATGAGGAAGCTACAGTACCCAACACCAACTTTCAGTTTAATTAAAAAATGGGAACTTGGCTGTCATAAAGCACTACAGTATCTTTGAACTCAGTTGAAAATGAGCATTTGGTTAGTCCTGTATCTCTTCCTCATTGCTCTACAGAAATGCAATACTTGTGGATTAGACAATTTTTAGGGTTGAAGAGAAAATGAAGATAGGGAAGAAGGAGGAAATCCTGCCCACAGTAATTTGGGTGGAGAACATTTTCATGACTGTCGAAGATGCAGTCATTCATCTTTTATTAAAAAAAAAAAGAAGAAAAAAAGAAAAAAAAAAGAAAAATCATTGTCGAGAAAGCACTGCCATTTTGTCTTGGTGAGTTATACTTTGAGGTGATAGAACAAAACTCTCCCTCACTGAAGGGAGAAAACAAATGTAATGTAAAAAATAATTTTCCCTTCTTAGAGTAAAAGGGATATCTATGCAGAAGCATAAATACTATCTATTCAGGGGGTCGTGATAAAAGTATATGTGCTTATTCTGCTTATGCTTCTTAATTCAAAGATTAATTAGTTCTGACATCCTCATACACTGATTAGCCTATTCCTCCCATAGACATCACTCTTAGTGGTTATTTATTCTACAGCAGTGCAATTTGCCACCAAGATTCTTTTTAGGCTCAGTGTTGCCTCCACATGCTACTGTAATTATCACCATTCAAAAAAAATTCGATTTACATGCATGTTACAATCTTCTCCAGGCTGTAAATATTTCTTACAAAAATTGTTCCTACTAAAGTGAACGGAATTGCACACTGAATAAGTAAATAGACTGAATTCAGCATTCAGAAAACCTACTGAGGTATATATTTAACTGTCTTGCACGTTAATCTTATGATTGCAACTATTTTGTGACTATGAAGTCACTGTTTATATGCAGTTAGCAGATGAGAAGGGAGCCACTTCTAATCTGAACTTTTGCTCTATTTTTATTATACACACTACAAGTGAGGGTTTAGAGGATCCTAAGTACTGTTTTACTCCTTCATAATCCCCTTAACCTCTCTTTCCTTACTTCCACAAAAAATTAGGGCAACCTTATCCCACCAGAGCTTTGTATTGACTTACTAATTAGACTTTGCTTCCTTATTCTCTGTTTCTGGATAGAGAATAGAAATGCTATTCTCTATTTTTAATAACCAGCATATTTCACTGTGTCTGAGTTTATGGCTTAGACTGGGAGGTGCTGTGTCGTAAGAGCTTCCTGGATTGTCTTCCTCTTTCCTGAAGCAAATAAACTCACATAAAAGCATAGACTAACATTGCTAACAAAATGTATTCTATACCTCTGAAAATATCACCTACTGTATGTCAGTTCACAGCTATGAATTGCCCTTGGGAAGGTGGCCTAAAAAATGTTTTATATTTTTAAAAGGTTTTGGGATAATCATTACACTTTTGAAACAAACAATAAAATAGATTGTTTATCAAGACCTTAATGATGTCTTTTAACAGTGTTTTTTCAGGAATTGGTTTGGAAAAAGCATATTCAATTGTATTTCCTAAAAACAAAAGGTAAGCTTCATGTGAAGAGAGCAGAATGTGATCTTTTTAACTGTATTAGTGGTCTCTGCTTAACAATGCTTAAAATCAATAATAACACATCATTCATACTTCAGCACAAAGCACGCAGTCAATGGACACTGAATTAATGTAAAGACCTTAAAAATATTCTAAATACATGCTCTTAAAATAATTTGCTTACATTCATATTTGTTTCTTGATTTTTTTGTGATAAGCTTTATGACAGTTCTACAGTTCATGTTTTTCTGTTTCTGCCACTGTGCTGCCTAACAGCACAGCAAGCCTTTTATTTTATTTCTCCAGGGATGTCTTTTTGACATCAAATCTGTTCATAGATTCTGATACTAGTGCTCTTTATCTTCTAAAGGAAAGAAATGAATAAAGTACTCTTTCATATTCTAAAATCTCTTTTTTCTTGTGGGAAATATACATTAAAAGTGACAAAGTTTTCTTTGCTTGTTTGACTGCTTTTAATATTTTATTTTTGTAATTATATACTTGCCCAGGAGGAGAAGCTTGAACAGAACATTTTATGATCTACCTCAGTTCTTAGACACTTCTTTGCTTCATCATCTCCTACCCTTAACGCAACTTCATGTATCCAACATCAGTGTTTACCTCACAGTACAAAGATCCACATTTATTCTACTCTTCTCTCTATGAGAATAGAGTGTCCTTAGTTGAAAGACAACCTCATTTCCAGAGCTGCATAGGGAAGCTTCTACAACAGCTGTCTGCACTTTACTCATACTGTGGGTAAGCAGGGGAGTTTGAATAAATAAAGTAATTAGGAACATAATAGCACATTTTGATTCCCTTCTTTTCTTAGTGGTGACACTGATGATCACTAATGGCCAAGCCTGTTATCTTTACAGTATGAATTGTAAGAGTTGAAAAACCAAAGTCTTGAATACAAGACATACTATTATTGAAACAGAAAATGAATGCAAGTCCTTGGCATGAATCCCATTGGTTTAATAATAGTAAAAAATAAAAAATAATCCATAAAAACATAAACCACAAATAACAGAAAACAGTCCAAAACTGTAGGTTTTGTTTCCATGAAAAAGTAATTTTTTTAAAATTAATATTGCTGCTGGTTCTTACCTCATTGCTGTTTTCAGTAAACTGTTCTTATCTCAAGCCATGATATTCACCATTTGTGCCTCCAATTCTCAACTCCATCCTGACTTAGTACCATTCCTAAACCATGACATTGCTGCCTAATTTGGGACTCTAACCCACAACTCTGGGATTAAGAGTCTTGTGATCTACTGACTGAGCAAGAAAAGGCATGAGATGGTATAGAAAAACCTCTGGGTCCCAGCAAAAACTATGAAAGGTATACAGAATCACCAACTGTAACTCAGACTTAAAGGAAAGACTCTGTGTTCTGAGTTCTGTGCTGTTCTGCCATACCCTGTTTTTTGTCCACTACACATGAATTCCTCTTACTTGCACCTTCATATCACTTTCAGTTTTGTAATTCTACTGTTGCATTTGTGTGTTATTAAAAGAACTGAATTCCTTTTAAATCAAAAAACCCCAAAAGTTAGAGGTAATATAAATAAATATCCTTTATTGCCTTTTATTAATCATATAGAATACTTTTACTTGTACTTAAGACCTTCATAGTATTGTAGAATCAAAGAATGGCCTGTATCGGAAGGGGCCTTAAAGATCATCATGTTCCAATGCCCCTGTTGTGGGCAGGATAAAGAAACTGACCACTCACAAGCCTTACTTTCCTTATCAGTATATCTGCTAAACATTCGGCATTGTCTGCAAAGCAAAGGTCCTATGAATTTGCTGAGTATGTATGAATTTCAAAGGTCAAGGTAAGAATTGTATTCACTCTAAAAACATGGTATTCTTTTTAGTAATGTAACTGTAGTTAGCGATGTTACTTGTCTGTGGAATGAGAAGACCTGTCTAAAAGTAATAACATGATATTCTACTAATTAAGTAATTTCTGCCTTAAAAATTACTTCTAGATGGTCTATGATAAGCAGTTGCATATTCTGGTCGACTTGCAAAATGAGAAGTTCTTACATTACTTTTTGGTTTCCAAATAGTAATGACTATATTATTCAGTGTAATGTATTTCACAATTATTACCACAGAGCCAAGATTCTCTTCATGTTATTTTCTATAATTTGAAATCTGAGGGTCACTCTTATTCCCTTTTTATCTGTATTCAAAATAATAGTTGTAAGTATGCTCCCTTGTGAACGTCTAAACATCTTCAAATGCAAAAATAATACACATACGGTATGCAGTTGATCAATGGCAATCTATATGGCAAAAGTTTTACGTACTGTTTACTCTAATTTTCTAATAGTTAACTGGAAAATGCCTTAAGCTCACTGCAGCCTAAAACTTCTGAGGACTTTGACCCATGCACATGGGAAGCAAATGGTGTTAATGATTTAAGTCAAGTCTCTTAAGCCCTTACCCCCTACTTTGACAGAGATCACCTTTGGAAACATGCTTTCTGCCTAGTTTAAATATTACTAGTATAAGGCAGCATAAAAGGAATAAATTTCCTTCAATTAACTTCCAAGAGATAAGTGAACAGGAGATTTGGTAATAGCTTAAACTGAGCCCATCTACCAGAATTACTTATTTGACCTGGGACTAGCTTCACACAAGTAGCCTGCACTGAGGCTGTGCACATGACATAACATAATCTGTCATTTAGTAGACTGATCATTTGTACAGTTGGGGATGTATTCACATGACACATGGAATTTGCCTGAATTATCAGCATACGTGGTGTAAGAAAGAGGTAGCAGCACAGAAGGTTAAGTTCTATAATAACCTGGCTTAGAATACAGCTGTGTTGAAATTTGACGAACAACCTGGGAACTCTATTTCCATGGGCATAGTGCTTATGGGAAATGAATCTGGATTCTGGCTTCTCACACTTAATTTCATGCTTATTTGTTATAAACTGTAGTTTGGGAGCAGACTAAACTGGCAGTTCTATTGTCCACCTTCAGCCTGTACTTTCCCACACAGAAAGACATTCAATCATCCATTATTTGGGATACCTCCAAGTACATTTGATATTGATTCAATATTGTTTTTTGGCCTTGAATTAGTAGCAAGCTTTGGCTCAAAAATGCACACTCTGGTATCTTATTCAGTTTTGCAAGGAGGAACAGAACAGACAATTATTGTAACACAGGAATTATGTGCTATTCACAATTAAAATATGGTTAATGCATTTGGTCTTTGAAAACCTCAACAGATATCTGTATCAGACTTTTAGGAGTCACGTCCTAGGCAGGCATGGCTTCTTTCTCTTCCTTTATCCCTCATGAAAAGCAGTGGCAATTTCATTTTTCCATAACTAATATTCCACAAAAGAAACAGGGCATGTTATAAAGTTTTACCTTGAAATTTACCTTGAAATTTATTTTACCTTGAAATTTCTTTTCATAAATGAAATAATTGAATAAAAGTAATCCCTTGGAGAACAAAATGTCTTAATCCTAATTGGCTTACATTGGGCGAACCAGAAGTGCAAAAGGGACAGTGAGTTCATTGCCTTCATTTTCATGCTCACTTTCACTAAAGAAAGAAAGGAAGCATTCACAGCATAGAGGTTTTATGCATTGTCGATGGATAGTCTTCATGTTTGGAGAAGAGTCTTCTGATATTTGAAATGGTTTCTTTTTGTCTGTCTTTATAGAGTGACTGGCAACCAGTAGCAAGTAGTGTTCCCCAGGGCTCAGTAGTGGGTCCTGTTCCATTTAATCTTTGTCAATGATCTGGGTGAGGGGTTGACTGAGTGCCCCCTCAGACAGTTTGCAGATGACACTAAACTGGGTGGGAGTGATTCCTGCT
>NW_005054323.1:2959650-2963557 GCF_000277835.1 Geospiza fortis
GCTGAGGGCAGGAAGGCTCTACAGAGGGATCTGGGTGGACTGGATCGATGGGTCAAGGCCAGTGGTATAAGGCTCGAAAAGGCAAAGTGCCAGATCCTGTCCTTGGGTCACCAGGACACCATGCAAGAGTGCTACAGGTTGGAGGCAGAGAGCCTGGAAAGCTGCCCAGCAGAAAAGGACCAGAGGCTGTTGGTTGACAGCAGCTGAACATGACCCAGCTGTGCCCAGGTAACCAAGAAGGTCAATGACATCCTGGCCTATATATCAGCAACAGTGTGGCCAGCAGGACTAGCAATGGGAGCAAAGGATAGCCCCTGTACTCGTGTGAGGTCTCACCCCAAACCTATGAAAAACTGTGGAAATACTAAACACAGGAAGTGAAGACACTTCATACCAAAGACTGGATAATTGGTGATTCTAAGGATGTGACATATTGGTAAAACTCTTCAAGAAAAAGCCAGTAGTTTCATAGGTATACCTGGAAATCATAATGACTCTGAAAGTAAAATGGCTTGAGTGCCAATGCAAATGACTGTCAGCCTACTGCTGCTACACACAGATCTGTCCTTTTCTGTTTCTTTGGGTGGCTGTCTGGAGAACTAGTCTGTCAGTAATTTGTGAAATCACCTTTCTCCTTTCAAGCTTTTAAATAATATCCTCTTACAAGAGCTGAGGGCTGTGAACTTCTTTTGTGCTATTATTAAAATGATTATGTTACATTCTCATTCCATGGGCAGGAACTATTTATTCTTACTGTGGTAGTATAAAAAGTCTTGCAATGGGAACCTCAGCCTTATTTAACATGAAATAATTGTTAATAATTATTGAAGTGTTTATCATAAAAATACATTTTGATAGAAATACTAGACTGCTAGATTGCTGTATCATGACAGGTTTTCTATTTCCTTGGTAAACTTAAAACTGCTAAACTGAGTTACTGAGTTGCTCTGAGACGTGTGTAATCACTGGATTTACTTCTCCATTATATAGAATAGAACGATTTGAACTGTATGCCTGGAGAATAAATAAAATTGATAGGAACCACAGAAACTATGAAATATCACAAAAGTTTGTATTATTTGGTAGCACACAATAAGTATGAGGTTATAAGGTTTTACTAGGATAGTTTGTGTATCATACAAATTATTTTTTCCTGGATGACCATAGTGAATATGGGAGTTTTGGAAGAACATGAAGTGTAAGACGTTGTTCATCATTACTAGAGTTACAGGGGTTTTTAGGACACAGTAAAAAGGCATAGCAAAGTAATCACGTATTTACACATACTTGAATAATGGCTGAAATTAAAAAATTAACTTTGCCATGTGATCAGAGAAGCATTCACTTCCAAACCATACTCTCTGAAGAAGTATGACATTATTTGTATTTCCATTTTTAAAACAACAATGACATACAAAGCCGAACTCTCAATTCACAGCCTAAGTCCCTTCAGTGTGACAAGACGTACTGCAAATGTGCTTATGAACAAGTCAAACCCCAGTATTGCTCAGCAAGTCTATTTTTCAATATTTGGATTCTACTAATGAGATATTGAGCAAATTCTCACTTTGGGACACATACATGATCTTTCCCATAGATTTAGTAAGGAGATGAGTTGCACACGTCAAATGAAGAACACACCTTAGGAAGAGCCTCTGGATGATTGTGAAGGGTTTTAGCTACTTTAGGAATGAGGATAAAAAAATAATCTGGGTCCTGATTCATCTCTAATTTACCCTTCAGTAAAGTGGAAGTAAATTAGTGGCTAGAAGTGGGATAGAAAAGAGCAGAATAAGGCTTAGGAATTTCTATTAAATATTAAACAGATACAAAGATTGGTACTCTGTCCATGGTTTTGCACAATAGGATATGAATAATTAATTATTCAATATGTAACTCATACAATAATTATGGAGGCAAAAAAGTTACTCAAAAAGCAGTTTCAAAAGCTATCTAGTCCTAATGTTTTCACAGAGCTCAGGTGCACTCTCTTTTGTTGTACAGTGCAGCTGTACTGAGGCCATCTCTGGAAATCCAACACGGGGATCATGAAGTATCCGCATGGTTCTTCTAGATTCAGTGAAGGACCACTTGGATACTACAATGTAGAGGTATAATTACATACACAGATCTGTTCAGTGGATGTACAAAGAAGCAATTAGTCAACGCATTTCATTTACAGCGTGTAAGAGTGAGTGTGCTTTTTGGTACGAGGCATAAGAACACAACTTTCCTGCCTATTTAGCAAATTCTGCTTTTTCATTCAACTATTTGCTGTTCTGATGCTTTTTTAAAATTATTTTTTTAATACATATGCACCAAAAATGACTTTTTAAGCATCAGTTTCCCAAACTTCAGTTTAGGTCATGTTGCAAGGTAGATTTTTTAATTTTGTTTCCCAGACTTAACTGAAGTGAGAGATATACTTTACTGCTTTTCTTTGTGCAGGGCATACTGTTTTCTTACTTGGCAATACATTCCAAGTCAACCTCATCTTTGCATCCTAAATTACACAGCAATTTCTGTATTGTAATACTTCAGTTTCAAGTTACATGTATGACAGTTATGTTGTACAAAACCTGTAATTTTTCAGGAGACCTGCTTTTCTACAGAACAACCAGAAAACCCAAATTCAGATAGAGTCGTGAAATAAATTAATGGGCAAACAGACAAATGCATTTCAGAAGAAGAAATGTTCCAGTAAATGAAACAGAATTATCTTTTTCCTGTAGAACACTGTCATTTAGACTACTTTGCTTCATATAATTTGTCTACTCAAGTATTTTAATGAAGATTTACCTTCCAGTTTTAGATGGTTATGATACGGATGAAGGTTTATTTTTTCTGTTCCCCAGAACAATTTCCAATTGGAACATATGACTAGGCAGAGCAGATTGATTATGGCAGGAAACACAGTAACAGGATCTGCAAGATATCATGGAAGAATTAACAAATCAAATGAGAGTAAATTACAATTATAAGAAAAAGTTTGTTAATAAGGAAGCAAGAGCTTTTAGCTCTTACAGTAATATCTTCCATGAGCTGCAAAAAATACACAAGAGAGAAAAATCTCAGATCTCATAGCACTGAATTTATTAACAATTAGTCATCACTCACTCCTCAGTGAGGCACAACTTGATTGGAATAATAAAACTGCACTATTCAGGTTAGTTATTTAGAGTGGGAAAAAGCCCCACACAGTGGGGAATACTAGTGGTGTGAGAGCACCGGAGACGCTGCAAACCCTTCAGCTCATTTTCTGGTTTACTCTGCACTCATTGCATGACCTCCCATTGACTTCTATAGTACTGGGTTCCAGCTCTTTGACTTTTCTCTTTATTTCTCTATGAAGTGGATTCTAGCTTAGAAGGCTCCTTTGTGAGCTGTTCAATTGAATATATATACATGATATGTGACTGTGGGCACAATATTTAGAAATGATCCTCGGTTTGAGGTACAGGGCAGGGTTCACTGAGGCTTGACTGTGAAAGACACAGAATCATAGAATGATCTGAGTTGGAAGGGACCTTAAAGGACATCCAGTGTCAACTCCCCTGCAGTGGACAGGGACACCTTCCACTAAACCAGGTTTAGAAGGAACCTTTCCACCAAACCAGGGCTCCATCCAAACTTCTCTTGAACTCCTCCAGTGATCGGGCATACACAACTTCCCTGGGTGGTGCCTCAGAACCCTCAGGAGAGGTTTTCCCCTAACATCTAATCTAACCTGCTCTTTTGCAATTTGAACCCACTGCTTGGTTCCCTCCAAACATTTGCCACCACGGGAAGGGGATCCCGGAGCGGTCCCTGCCTCTGACCCCAGTGCCCCCCAGCCTCCCACTGATGAGTCTTACTAGGGGTGAAGCGGGAACTGAAAGACCGCCGCCCGAGCAAACCGCAGCAGCCA
>NW_005054323.1:2964107-2980076 GCF_000277835.1 Geospiza fortis
TAACGCTGTGCTTTACGAACCCACGAGCCCGTGTCTGGCAGGCATTGAGGGAGATGTCAGCGTGCCGTTTGAGGATTATTTGCACATTTCTTGGGACTTTCAGATGCATCAGGTTGCATAGTTGAAGGGAGGGAAATAATACGCGAAGTCGCTGAGGAAGTATTCTGTGGTCGAAACGGCACTAGCAGTAGGGGATAAGTTTGGGTGAGCAAGATATTAAATAACTGTGCAATAGGCAAAGATTACCAAGGTTCAGCGTCATAATTGTGTTTCAGTTGTCATCGGTCATTAATGCCGTAGTAGGAATCACAGAGGTAAATAGATCCTGTTCTCAAACAGCTTGTTGGTAGGGCTGTGCTGAAACTGCCGAGTATTTATTTTGTTTGCAGTGACTGTTAATCTACCCCACACAGGGTGTGTTCTTTCCCCCCTTATGTGGACTGCAAAAGTAGGATGTTTTTAAGACTGGCATGGTCTTAGGCCAGCTCGTTTTCCATTTTGATTTTCTCTGCAAATCTCGGTTTTGCTGACTTCTTACCTTTCATGTGTAGCTTGCATGCCCACTAGCTATCCAGCTCTAAGAAATGTTCAGTTGTAAGAGGAGGACTGGGTTTATCCCACGGCTGCTTGTTTTATCCTGTGCCTTTGGGTATTTGATGCTTGTAGGGCCTTCCCAGTTTCATAGATCTGTTAAGAATCTCTGGAGAGGGAGCAATCATAAGCCCAAGATGCACTTTCTTTGTCAGACGTGGTTCTGTATCTAAAATGATTTGTAAAAGATTATTTGTTATACTATACATTCTTGGCATGCATTGTTGGAAATCAGAGAATCAACTAATATTTTAGAGGAGTGGAGAAAGAGATGAGAAAATGAATCCCTTGGTGGCTTCCTTAATATTTAACTGTGTTGGCAAATATTGAAGGTAAATAAACATGAAGTGTGTAATTCTGGTCACATGCCAATAGAAGTTGTTTTAGAATGTACTTTTAGGAATTTTAAAAATATTTCCCTTATGTTTTCATAGAAGCAGTTGTAGTTTTGTTAGCCCTCTTAAAAGATACTGCACAGTGCAGTTACAAAATTTTAATACATTTTTCACTTTAGAATTTCATATATTACAAAATTTGAGATGGAGATGGTAGTTTTGACAAACTTTCTGCTCAAGAACATCATACGTAGTCTTACTTGATAGATGCTAATTGTGAAGTGATAATGCTTCCCATTAGTAAGTGGCAAGCAGTAAAAATTATTTGCTTACCTCTAAAAGCAAATATTGCGCTAATCTTTCTGAATAGCTTTTGATGATCAGAAAGGAGTTGTCTAGAAAACCAGAACTGAAAGAGGCCCATAGAGAACAGAAAAAATTATTTCTTTCATTTAGGTCGAGGGTGGAGAACAGCAACTGAACACACCACAGGAGCACCTTTATGTTGCCGTAATGTGTGTTTTCAAAAGAAATGCAGAATCTTCTTTGTGCCTTCTAAGTCGTGGGAGGAAAAGACATGTTTTGGAGGAGGAGGCCTCCTCTACAGGAGTGGTATTGTGGCAGGACTTTCTGACTCCATGTATGGGCACGTCAGCTGGTAATGGCTGGGGGTGAAGCATCTGAGCGCTGGTGTGTTCAGTTCAGAACAGATCCATAAATTTTATAGGTTGTCTTTAGTTTGCCAGTTTACTGTAATACAGTGGCCTGAAGAGAGTAACCCAGAGAAATTAAAGATTTGCATTCTGCAACATGAGAGGCCGATGTTATGTTTTCCTTTCAGCTTGGTCAGGCCTTTTGTGGGGAATTGTTCTCAGCTGGTAGCAAAGGCTGAGCTGAGGCCAAGCAGTGAGTACTTTGTTTTAACACTGATGAAAGGTAAAACTGTGCTGGGGAGTGGGTGAATGACTAAGGAGGAAGGAGCTGCTGTGTGTTGTGCTACTGCAGCCATATCTGTGGAAGATGCTAAAAGGCCTACAGTTGTATCTGAAAGGCCTGGTGATGCCAGTGTCACAGTGCTGGCATTTCACACCACAGGTATTCTTGTTAGGTTAAACAGATTACAGCGCACAGACTGCATGGTTGTTACTCAGCACGAGTAAAGGAAAATTTTCTCCAGCAGAACAGTTGCTCCAGACCATGCAGGAGAACCTATTACAGGAAGTGCTTTGTCATTCATTTGGGTCTGGATCCAGCCACAACATTAATCAAGGCTATTTATCCGCACAGAGGAAGTTATAGCCTCGGACTGTGCTGCACAAAGGGCATGCTTGTTTTTTGTTTTCTGAGTCTTTGTATTGTGTACCTTCATCGATTGTTGGAGAGAAAAATTCTCTGTGTATTGTCTATTAATAATAAAGCCTCAGCTAGACTATTCCTTCTTAAAAAACAATGGATTTTGCTTTCATAGCTTGTAAAACACCCTCAGAAATTTCTAGTACCAATCTTTGAAGTTGTTACATATAATCTACATAAAACCAAGGAGGCAAAAGTTTTGAAGGCAACACATGATGGGATATAAGAAATGCCATACTGACATTTTTTCACATTTCTGGTTCAGTTCTGCAGGTTTTTCTGCATTTTTTGGGTAAGTCTAGTAATAAAGTGACAATAGGTGAGACTAGATGAGATCAAAAGTCCTTCTAAACCATTCTGTCTTGTCTACAGGGAGGTTATAAACAGTAGAATACACAGGCTGATCAGGCGCTGAAAGCTTAGATCAAAATGTATAGCTGAACTAACATGTTAGCCACAGCTAGAACCATCTTCCATACATTCGGCTATGTCATGTGCTTGGTTTTTCTATGCTTTGGCTTCAACAAAATCCCTGAGACAGTGAGTTTTACAGTTTTATCATGTGTTTTGTTTGACAGTGACAATATTCCTCTTTGTTTGCTTTAAATTGTCTGACAATTTCAATGTGTCTTCTATGATGCTTCTACCTGAGTAAATATTTTTATTTCACTTTCTCTCTGGCTTTTAATCAAGTAGTACCATATCCTCCCTGTCTTCTTTCAGACATTTTTAAGCTAAAGTTTTCTATTGCCTCTTCGTACATGAGCATAAGTCTATCACTCTGCTCATCCTTGTGCCCTTCCTCTGAAGATTTTATTTAGCCGTTTGAAAGCTGGGGAGCCCAGAACCACCTGTCAGGTTTAGGTCATAACACCATAAAAGACTGACAGTTGTACAGTTGTCTTCTCTTTTTTTTCCCCCCATTTTCTTAAGGGTTTTTGCTATCCTACTTATTCTGTTTTACTATCAGAAGGCATTTTTCTGATGCTTTCAGAGTATCATGTAACGTGAATTCATGATATTTTTGCTACTTAGTAATACCTTTTTTAAAGCTCGTCTGACAGTGTACAGCGCCTCAGTGCAGTTAAAAATGAAGATGGGTTGTTTTCTCACATTTTCCCTAGTCTGCACTTCTTGGCTCTCAATTCCATTTACTGTTTTATTCCCTAGTCCCTCAGTGTCATGAGCCCTTTCTGCAGTTCTTGTAGCCAGTTACAGATTTAACTCTCCTAAATAATCTGGTATTGTCTGCAGCTTTTTCCACGTCGTTATTTGCCTGCCTTTCCTACTAGAAGTAATACTATTTATTATTTATGGATATGAGAAACAGCACATATCTCAGCACATATTCTTTTGGAGAATCTTTTGTGGTTATTCTTCACTGAAAAACTGACCATTTGTTCCTGTCCTTTTTTTCCTGAACTTTTAGTTCTGTAGTGTGTCATGAAAGAATGACACGTCTTTTTTCTTGGGTGATTTTGTTTCTTTATTGGCCTGTAGGAAATTTTTCAGTAATATTTTGGAAGATCCAAATACAATACTTGCTTGTCCTTCTCTGCATCTTATTGAGTTGTTTAAGAACTTTACTTAAAACAATTTTGTACAAAAAATGTCATGCTTTGCAAACATTGTCTTTTCCCCACTGTATTAGGTTATTAATCTCTTGGAATTAGACTCTTTCAGGTACAGGCAAACCATCCAGATGGAGAAGAGTTACTGATCAGTCAGTATAAAATTTTGTATAATTTATTCAAGAAAACAAAAGTTTTCAAAAGTTTAAAGTTTCAGTGGTGTAGCTTCAGACTGATTATCAGAGCAGTTATCAAGATGTTAAAGTCAATTAAATAGAGAACTAAACATTCAGAAAGTACTTCCTCAGTAATTCTCTGATGTGGAATACTATGTACTGAGGAAGGTACTTAAATCAGGTATTTTTCAAGTAGTCTTACATGCTTCAGACTGTTACAGTGAAGTGGAATGACTGTGAGAAGCTAAATCAAAGGAATATATCAAGAAAGAAGCTGTAAAAAATTTAAAAACAAATTTACAGAATTTCCTCTGAGAGATGCTGAAACAAGGACTGCCAGAGAGTGCTTTTTCCCTGCTTTAGGTCTGTGCCTAATGGAGAACCTAATGCTTTCTATGCTGGCTTCTGGGAAGTCAAGAACAGAATGGGCCCCAGAAAGGCTTAATGTGATGATGATACTGAGATAACCACACACTGCAGCAAAGTGCTTCAAACTAGTAATTGAAAGATGGTCCTCCTCCTGCAGAGAATAGCAAATTAGCTGGGGAAATTATCTTTCTAAATGCTATGTCATCTTCAGCAGTTAACGGTATTTGGGAAAAAACCCCAAACCCTCTAAAAATTGAAGTTATTTTATTCCCTTGCTGATACAAGAAAAGAGACCAGAATGCTATACCGGTGTTACACCTGGCAGGGTACACACTGGACAAATGGAGTATTATGACCCCAGACAGGTGTGCCCAAATAAATACTGGATTGTGTGACTGGACATTTTCCAGTCTGAGGAAAATATAACTGAGGGCCAGGCCCTTGACCAGGGAGATGCCCTTGAGAATAGTTAAAAAGGCTTTTAAGGCACTGCTTTGATAGATATGAAAAATGAATGTTGTGCTTGTTTCTGAGGCACAGAAGTTCAAAGAACAGTTAGTGATGATGGCATGACTTGAGTAGATTTATGTGACCACAGTTTAAAAACAAGCTGAGTCACTTACACGCTTTTTCATAGTGCCTCTTATTTTCCTATCTGGAGTTCTTTTATCGATGATAGGCAGTGGTTACTTTGAAAATAGTATTTGATTTAGTTGGAATAGTTTTGGCTTTATAGGAAGTGAGAGACACTACAGAAATGAAGCAGAAGTTATTTTCCCAGAAACTGCTGAACATCTCCAAGCTGAGGAGTAAAGAAGCTTTTAAACATTTAGACAGGCAATCAAGTCTTACCCTCTCATGTGTCTTCTGTGCATTCATTCAGCAGCACACAAGGGATTTGACTCCACTTAGCAAGGCACTTATGCTATGTAAGAATTAAAGAGTATGAGTAATGATACTGACTCCAGTTAGAAAACACAGATATAGAAGTTGTACATATGCCTAAAATGGTTGCCGAAGCGGAGTATTATGGCTGATTAACATTTTATTACTTAAATCTGTCAGAAGAAATCATGCAGCAGCAGCTATGGAGTCAGTGTTTATTTGTAATAAGGAAAAAAGAATAAACATTGCACCAGCATAATTCTGGGGTAAATTTTTAAACAAAGCAAAGTTATGAGCAGTTATAGTAGTATTGAAAGTCTGGTTTTTGTTATCATGCTACAGTTTCAAGTGGAATACGCCCTTTTTTTATGGGTACCACATAATCAGAAATATTTCTTAACTGGAAAAGAATTCAGGGAATCATAAGAAAATTATTTAAAGAATTGATGTCCAAGAAAAAAAAATGAACTAAACATAAAATTTTATTAAATTACTGCTGCAC
This sequence comes from Geospiza fortis, assembly GCF_000277835.1. Taxonomy (NCBI): domain Eukaryota; kingdom Metazoa; phylum Chordata; class Aves; order Passeriformes; family Thraupidae; genus Geospiza; species Geospiza fortis. The sequence goes on from NW_005054323.1 coordinate 2,969,890, forward strand.
TGAGACATGAGAGCAGTCTGGATCTATGAGTTTGCTAGGAACAATGCAAAGAAAGGAAGGAGTTGTTCATTCAGGTACATGGGTATAAATATGTAATTGCAAAACAGTCAGCAGAAGCTTAACAAAGAGTATATTTCCAGAAAATTAAGTCTGTTAGCACAGAAGACAGTTTCCCAGAGTAGTGAGAGAAGGCCTCTGCATATTGCATATAAGCAAACCAAAAAAAAATCTGAATTGGAGGAACATATGTAAAATTGCTTTAAAAAGCAACACGTAATTGTAAGGAAAATATATTGGTTAATTTAATAGCCTTTTACAGTTCCTGCTAAAGTCAGTCAGACTGCAAACATGTGGCAGAAATTGAGAATTAAAAATGCTTCCCCCCCATGGATTTTCATGCTTTGGGATGATAGAAACAACATTTTTAAACAATTACCTACATACCTTGTTTCTTCTTCTGTCTCTGGTGCAGTGATAGGTGAAGCACACGATATTGGTAATGATTAGGTCAAATTCTGTCCTGGTTAGCTTTTGGGGTGTTGAATCATTGCATTTGTAGCTGACATACTTTATATTTTGTTCTACACACAAATAAACTCCAAAGGCTGACACCAAACAATGTTTATGTGGTTAAACCATCAGGTCATGATAGCCAGAGTGTTAGCTCTGAGGTTAGGCAGGAAAGTCAGGAAAGGTAATGAGCTAAACAGGCCTGCAGGACTTTGCAGTAGGTAAGTAGTGTCTAAACTGAGTATGATGCCAGGATTACAGGCTGGAGTTATAGGTAGGATACTTTTATGAGTTCCTTATATATCTATGATTTATGCTTCTCTGAGAGAGAGGTATAGTAAAAGGAGAGGGAGTAAAACCTCAGCTTTAATCATGCTCGGGTGGACTGTATGATTGTGTTTATGCTGGGAAGTATGAATAGTTGGGGGATTTTAGTTTGGAAAGGGCAGGACTGGAGCAGCATGGAAGTCCTATTTGCCAGCCTGGAGTCCTGAGGGAGATCAGGCTTAGGATTTAAATGACTTCATAACATTCCTGTTATATTATTTTTCTTCAAAGAAGGGAGTCTGTTCCAAAAAACAGACAGGTTCTTAACAAACAGTTATGATGTCACTTGTTCTAACAAGATCCAAATAGATGGTGACGCAGTAAGGACAGAGGATGGACAGTGAAAAGACTAGGAAGATTTCAGAAAATGATGACATCTGGAGGACGTCAGATAGTTCTCCTTCCTTGTTTACTGACTCATTTGTCTGTAACTGAATAATGTTAATAGGCCTAATAGACCTAATGCACTGGCCCAGTTCCATCTTGCACAGTCATACCCTGCTTCTGTACATTTCCTTCTAGCTGTAATGTATTAATCTTAAGCCTCCTTATAACAAATTCTGTCTAGAGCACAGTTTGACTTTGGAGTGTACCTGTTTTGTACTACTTTATGATTTACCTTTATGATATTTAGTTCTACTTTGGAAATTTTGATCTTGCTATATTTTGATTGCAATAATTGTGTTCACGTCTGTTTGTAACTGGCACAGTTTTGGTTTTTGGTTTAGTCTTGTGTGTGGAAGTGGTGCCGTGTGCAGCCCCTGATGCTAACTAACCAAGTTAGCTGCTAAACCAGCCCTTGCCTGTGAGACACCATCCTGCTGTAGCGACCTTTTCCCTAATGGTTAATCTCATTGTGCTACACAGCATAAAAAATGATAATTCTCAATGAATACTTCCTTGCACTTGTACAGTAGTGATTACAAAATCCTTATCAAAGAGGAGTTGGTAGGGAAGAAGAGAATTCTGAACTGTGTTTTCATCTACTATCATGCTTTTATAAATCCTGGATATATGTGGGGACTTACAATCTGGAGGGCTACAGAGACAGGCATGTTCTGCTTGGTGAACCTTGTATGCTGATCTGGAGTCAGTAGGATGGGAAAGAGGAAAAATTCCCTTTGATGAGAAGCAGATTTCCTCTGGAATTCTACTTGGAATATATTTGTCATTTTCTGAAGCAGTGCTAAATGGTAAACTTTTGAACACTTGCCGGGACAGTCCTAAATATAGACAGTTGGCAAATAACCAGTTGACTAAGCAGCCTTTCTTTGACTTAGAAAATGTTTCAGCACTCAGTCAAAGTCATTTGCAGGCCTGGTTGTGTTACAGCTGAGTCATATGGAATACTGTGATGGTTTAACCTGCTGGAAAAGTAAGCTACTGGGTTTGATGATGCCTATATGCAGTCCAGATAAGTTTTGTATATGTTTAGTTAGTTTTCTTACAGATAAATCTCTTTGAGACTTTATCCTTAGCAGTCACATTACTTAGAAGAACAAATGATTTTTTGTGATATCTTGAGTATTGTGTCTGTAAAAGGGTGTTTAGGACTATATGAAATCTTGGAAAGGTTAGTCTGAGGGTTCCTGGATGTCTCTTTTATGTGTTTAATTAAGTAAATAGCTATATAAAGTTAAAAGACCAGATACTATTTAACCCCTCATCTCTCTGAGATGCATGGAAATCTCTGTTACAGATCTATTGCATTGTGAGAATGTGGTACTCACTTTAAAGCATGGGTTTGGATTTTAAAGTTTCCAAAGTGGCTACATAGATTCTTTGGGAAGAGACTATATGAAGAAAGTAAGACTGAGAAAGATGGAAAGGGGCTGCAGATGCTGAGTGTAGTTGTCCAACCTGGCATGTCAGCCCTAACAGTTTTCACTTAGTCGACACTATTAAATTACCACTTTTATGTAGGTCGCTTGTACACTGGCATTCTCTGTCACTTGGACACACAGAGAGAAGCACAAACCCTTGGGAGTCTGTTTCTACACATTATTGAGATACACAAGAAAATTCCTGAGGTGGTGGGGGTAGAGACCTTACTGAATAAGGCTGGTCAAGTTGGAATCTTTGATACGTATTAGAAACACTGACTTCTTTGGCAAATTTGCACCTCTAAGGGAGGAGGAAACTAGGCTTTCCTTATGCCCATATGGCATGCTATAGCTTTTGATTGATTTGATTTGATTTGATTTTCTGACAAATACTGTTAAAGAAATAAAGTACTGTTAATGCTCTATTTTCACTTTGATTTGAAGAAAAAGTTTGAGGGCCTCCAGGGCAAGGCTTCAAAGGAATATGAGGTCACTTGGTTTGCTTGGCTTGGGGGAAGAGAAGGCTGAAGCAAGACACAGGGTGGTGGCGGGGGAGCTGCTGATCGCTCCTTGTGAGCAGTGATAGATCATAAGGAAATGGAGTGAACCTGTGCCAGGGGATGTTCAGACTGGACATTAGGAAGGTTTTTTGCTTAAAGAGAGGGTGCTCAGTCACTAGAACAGGCTTCTCATGGAAGTGTTCATAGCATCAAAGCCTCTCAGAATTCAAGGAGAGTCTGGTTGATGCTATTAGTCATCTAGTTTAGTGTCGAGTAGTCCTGCAAGAATCAGGGAGTTGGACTTGATGGTCCCATGAATACCTTCCAACCTGAGATATTAAAGGATTTTATGATTCTGTGAAATATGGAGAGCTTTTGTTTCTTCCTTTGAAACAAAAAGAAGTATTGTAAACAATTTTTTCAAGCTCTTCCACACAATCTAAAATAGATCTGGTTTCTTTGTGATCATAGTTCGATATACTCTTGCATATATTGAAGCCTAATATTACTAATATTCAAGCCTGAATATTAGTAAGTATGTAATTAACAGATTCAGAGCATCACAGATTCTTGAGAAAGCACTTTAAATCAACTGGCTTGTCATTTTTTTAACAGGAAGAGCAGGATAAGCTCCATCCCTCAGAAATCCCAGCAGAATACACAGCTGCAGTAGGTGACGGGATGACATTGAGACAGTTATATCTCTAAGACTGTTTATCTTCACATTAAAATATTTAGCCCTCATGGTAGACTATTCATCTGTAACAGTCCAGAGAAGCTTAGAAGTGGCATGCTTCCTTACTCAGATGTACCTGTTTTTTTTTTGAAGAGTAAATCTCCGCAGCATTTCTTTTGAGGACTCCTTTACACATTGCTGAATGTTTAGAGAGTAACTCATTTTTGTGATAATTTGGTGTGAACTATCACATTTGGTATGTGATAGAAGAGCATGTTGTCTGCACTGAGAGTTAGAAACCACTTCTGTAATAAAAATAAGCAGAAGTCTGTAGAAATAGGTAACAGACGACAGGGCAAGGGAATTTCCTTGCACTTTCTGCATCTTTACAGAAATGCTTGGATTATTGCAAGCCTCATTCTCTCCTGCTCGTTAACACTGATTACTGTTTCGAGCAAGAATATGGTGTGACACATTTAAGTTAAGAATAGATGGCTGGAAATTATAGAACATTATTTGACATAATTGCAGAGTAAGACAGGGTCTTGGCTGGGGACTAAATATACACACACACAAACCCCCTCCCTCCCTGCCACCCCCCCAACCAAAAAGCAACCAACCAAAGAAACCTCCAACCAAAACAAAAAACTCCTGCAAAAATATCCCTGTACACGTTTCTCCCTGCAGAAGCAAGAACTCCATAGCAGCTAATAAGGCAAAACTTTGAAAAAGACAGAAGTGAAAGTAGAATGGTAAAATTTGTTGAATGCAGAAGTGTCCTGTTTAGTTTCTGATTCTGTCAAAAGTCTAAATAAACTTGCAAACTTAAATTGAATCATGGAAATTTATTTCCACTATACTTCCAGTCTTCGTCTCTATTTTTTGGTTACTATTGTTAGAGAGTGTTCCAACTTTACATAATTGCAAATGTTTCTGAGGGAATTGAATTAATATAAATCAATATACATGAAGTTTAAAATAGCTCAAACTCACTGGGCTTTAGCAGCTAGGTCTTTTTCCTTGCTAACTCTTTACACAAACACCTGCATAAATTGGTTGTACTGGGAGGCCAGAGAACAATGTTAACCAAGGGAATCAAATGTCAGTTGAAAATAGGGTGTTTCCAGTCACAGAGAGATGAGTTTTCCCCTTTCTCTCGTCTCTGGTGCTCATAGCTTCCCCTGCTGAATGATCTGTGGGAAGAAAAGTTTTTTCTATTGTTTATGAGGAAGGCCATGCTGAGCCGTAACATTATTTCTGTTTTTGACAGGGTGGTCTGTCACGCAGCACCTAATACTTTTTCTCTCCTTTTCCTTTCTTCGCTTTTCCTCCTTGCTTTTCAGAATGTTTATACAGAGACTCTGCTGGTTTAATTTTTGGGTACTGATCATTCTCTTAGTATCATCCATCATCAGATGGATGAAGGAATTACTTAGAGGTGGTATCTGTCTTCTGTATCCTACTGTTTGCAAAGTGTTCCAACGTATCCAAAACTGACGACAGTTTTTTTCTGAGGTGTTATATATTTATTAAAAATTCTTGTAATTTAAATATTTTATACTGCATACTCTAAATGTTGTTTCCATGCTGAAGCATTAAAATTCAGCATTTTATGCTGAAAAGAGAATTCCCTTAGGAGGAGCAGTTAGGTGTAGGTTTCATTTAACTATGTTATGAACTTCCCTAGTGTTGTACATTTTTAAATAGCCTTTGGAGTTTCATCTTATTGTTAAGTATTGCTTTGTATCACATTGACTTCACAGACTAATTGCCAGCAAAGTAAGAATTGCAGATTTTTTTGCTTATGTTATGTTAAGCATATTACACAGCCCAAATGCTTCACAACATACCTTTCACAACAAAACAGGTAATTTAAGTCATTCTTTTATTAAAACATGTATATATGTTGATATTGGTAAACCATACAGGCTGGTTTGAACTAAAAAATAAATAAAATTTAAACTTTTTATTTGGGTGCTAATTGTGATACTAACTGCCCTAATTGTTAACATCCTAGTTCCCCAAATTAATGGACATCATTACAACATATTTGTAAGACTGGTCTTTAAATCATAGGAATGTAAAATTCATGTGGTTTCAGTGAGTGTGGATCTCCTCAGACAGGCATAGCAGTCTATTTTTATAAGTAGGCCTCATTCTCAATATTTACTTCTCATATATTGCTATGTGTAATAGATGACTCAAATCACCAGCCCTCTGAGGGTTTCTGTAAATTTAAACAGCTTACTAATGTCTTGTAATCCTGTAGTAGAGTATCTCAAATCTCTTTTAAGTCAGAATGGTTTCTTATGATATTACATGCTTTTTTTATTCAGAAGTGGAAATATATATGTTGGTGTTTGTATATATGAACTCTGTCTACATCTAGGGATTAAATGTTCAAATATGACGGAATGTAATTACATTGCCATTGTACCATATCCTCTTTGGCTGATGCTAAGAAAAATTATTGTTCTACTTAGCTGGTGAAAGAAAGGAAAGAATTATGCTTTGTTTATTTTAACAGACTTTCCTAATTCCATTGATGGTGAACAGATACCCTTTCAACAGCAGTACATGGCCAGCATATGCCTCCCAAATAAGGGAAAGGAAGCTGCATGTAGTTAGTCTATTTGTTCTTTCAGTGAAAAATACTTATATTACACAAAATACTGTGTAACTGTACTCTGATATGCTGAGATGTATGCAGTTAACTAAGTAGAAATAATAAGCTAAAAAAATACCAGACTGGGAGCAGAGAGTGACCTTACACTGCAAAGCTGTGAAATCATCACCAATTTCTAATGTTACCACTGCTCCTGTCCTGACAAGTGTTTATCTGGATGCTTGTCAGTATTTGCAAGGGCAGTGAATCCCTTTAATATCTTGAACTCATTGATACAGAACACAGCATACAGAGAAATTTTAGTTCACATGTTGTATGTACATTCTTATGACTGGAAATACTGGAATTGTCTTATTGGCGCAGAATGCATGTCTGTGAGTTGGACTAAGTTGTGTTGCTAGTTGCTGAGATGAGGTTACAACTTTAGGTCCCCTACCAGTGTCCTCAGAGTTTACCAAGTAGGAAAATCTGAGCCTGGATGCTGTGAGCAGCCGTGTGCATAGGTATTTCAGCTTGTATATGTCCCTTTTATGGACATAGGGGTTTTGGTTTTGTTTGTGGGGTTTTTTTGGTTAATTCTTTTGTTTTGGTTCTTTTTCGTGGGGTATGTTTTTGTTCATTTTGGTTTGGTTTTTGTGGTTTGGTATGTTCGTTTGGGTATTTTCTGTGGGTTTTTTGTTTTGGGTTTTTGTTTGTTTGTTAGTTGATTGAAGGTTTTTTACCCCCACTCCCAGAGACTTAAGACCTGGTAAGGATGTTGTACCTTGGATATTTTTACATTTGGAATCAGAGTTTAAGCAATTTTGAGCTGTGTGGCTTATTGGAAGTAAGCCAAGCCTGAGAAGAAGATTGTTCTTTGCTAGCTTACATACCTCTCCTTACCTTTGGGTCATTTGTTCTTAACTACAGTAGACATAGAAATCCATGGAGATTTCTTTTCCTGACAGTGTCCTCTTTGATTGAAAACCAAGACCTTGACTGTTGAAGAAAATCTAGCAAGTCCCTCTGAGGAAGAGGACACAGATATCAGTGATTTTCATAGATCAGAAATACATGATTGTGTCTTCAGTGCAAAACTAGGAGATTTTGAAAGGTGACAGTTGAGATATTAATGTAATTGACTTTGTTTGTTGTAACCATATATTTTTTAAAATATTTCTTGTCTTCTGAATTAGCTAGGGCAGCACATTTGCCAGGGATGATGAATTACCCGTTTTGGTGTTAAGTAAGAGGATTCAGCAAAAATCATTGAGAACGATGTCTTAATCAGTCATTAATGTCCCCTCATATGTGAATTTGTCAATTTATATCTCCTGTTTCCTTCTGCTTAATAAAATTTTAATGAATACATTGTGAAAACCTTAAAGCAAATTAATGAAACTGAACCAAATCTTAAATTAAAAAACCTTCAGTTTGTGTTTGTAGTTCCAATATTCTGTTCATTATCAATTTTTATTAACTGAAATAATGTGATACCCTTAAAAAAGTTTTATAGCTTTATAGTACAAACAATGCTTTAGTTTTCTTTGTAATTACACTTCAAATGGTTTTTCCTAAGATTTTCCATACTTCTAAAGCAGGAATTGATATACTTACCATAGAGATAATTTCTAATTCTATATGCTCTCTGATTCTATAGTTCAGCTCTCTATACCATATCTCTTAGGAGATGAAATTGAACTGCTGTGATAGATGAGAGTTCTTGCAATCAGTATCGTTTACCATTACTGCGGTTTTCCTTCCACTCAATGGGGATTTTTTGTAGTTAGTAACAATCTGCCAATAATTCTATATGAGGAAGATGTGTTTATTTTATTGTTGGTCTTGACAGATCTTGGCTGTGCTGGAACATTACTTGATGTCTGCAGAATTAACTTAATTCCTTTATTTTCCCCATTTCTACTGCTTGTTCATGTGCATTAAATTAAAAACATGGCTCAGTGATACATATGTTCTATGTCAGACAAAGTACTGTGAAATGGAGGTGTGTTTCAGAGGGAAAATAATAATCTTCATCATAAATACTGTTTGCACTATCATCATATGTGTGTCAGTTCAAGGTGTCATTGGCGCAATACAAGAGTAGCAAGACAGGAGTCTTACGCAGAATATGTGACCTCAAAGTTCTTAATTTCTTTTTGTAATCTTTCTTATGAGCACTGTGGTGCCTTGTGAAACTTTATCTACTGCGGTGCTGAACTGTGAAGTGGAAGAAGGAATGGGAAATGCAAGTTTGAGCATATTTCCTCCAATCTTTCCCAACTTGCCTTGGGAATGAAGTAATCATGATTCTACCTCCCGATAGCTTTTTGCTTTAAAGTGATTGTTATTTCTTCTAGTTCTTTTACTATTTTTACATTATCAATTGTAATAGGCAATTGCAAGGGTTAGATTCACTGTTTTCCCTGATGCACAAAATTTTCAGAGAAAAGCTTACAAGTGCCTGCCTAAACTTATTTTTTCCCTGAAAAATCATATATCCTCAGCAGTATTTTAAATGTTTTTCCTGAAACCCAAACATTCCATTTCAGTTTCCTACCTTTTTCTTCTTGAATATTAAAAGAGGAAGCTTTTTAATGGAATTGGGACTAGTGTTGCATTACTTCAAATAGGAGTATTTGTGGGTTTTTTTTTTCAGGAGTGTATTTTACCTGCTTTATCTAATTAGAAGGAAAACTAACATCAGCACAACAAAAACTAATGTTTTAGATTGCTATTGTATATTGCCTTTCAGCATACTTTAATTAAAGTGACAGTTGTTTGTCCTATAATATCACCATTCCCTAATCGATGTACTGAGCAAGCACCATGGTGACAAGATAAGTTGCTTTGTTTTGTTCCATATGTCTGTGTTCCAAATTTTCTATAGTTTTAATTGGTTCCCTGCAGAATAACATTTACAAGCATATGGTATGGAAAATGCTGACTGCATTTATCATATATTTTAGTGTATTGGTGGCACTGTATCACTAAGCCTTTAAATGTGATTATGAGGTTATTTAATGCAGTCAATAGTGTGCTTAAAGTGCAGCAAAAATCTGCAGTGAGCCAAATGGTATCAAGGAAATATGTTTAAATGTCTTCTTAATGCTTTAGGGATAGATGAGGAAGTCTGATTCAGAAAAGGTTTTGATAATGTTTATGTTGAGACATACTTTGTCACCTGAGAGCAAGTCTGAAAGCTCTGTGGAGTCTACTCGCCATCACAAGAGGAATGTCTGTAGGAACTGTAGAGGCAAAATACTTGATATGTCTAGGCTTACTGACTTCTGAAGAAATGCAGTGGTATGAGATGGTGAAATGAAATGGAGGATCAGCTCCTTAGTCTCATATGTCTGGCATTGAAGACATCAGTAGCACGTTTTTGCATGATTCTGCTCTGGAGAAAGATGGCCGGTGCAAAAGGAAGGGACCATGAGTGACTGAGAAGACCCCATGTGAGGGTCTTGGTTCAATAGTATTGACATAGATTATTCCTCTTTGGTTATGCTGAAGGGGAGGTGTGTCATGGTGGAGAACATCTGATCTGGATTCTTTGCTAAGGCAAATTGATCAAGGTGGTTTCAGACTGCTCCAAGAGGCGTTTGGTAGGTCATTGTATTAATGACCTCTTTGGATTTCATGAGCAGACTGGGCACTTGAACACAGCCCAAATGATCATGGAAAGAGGTTCACTCCATACGTGGATATTTATGATGTATGTATTACGTCCTTTGCATTTGTGT
>NW_005054323.1:2980086-2984439 GCF_000277835.1 Geospiza fortis
CCCTAGCGTGAACCCAGATGAACTCAATAAACTACTTAAAAATTTCTTTTGCTGTTGTGTCATCTGTGTAAAAGGGAGCGTTAGGCATTAAAGCAACATAATTTTATTATGACTAGCCCTACACTGAAATCATATGCATGTTAAAAGTAATACAGGAATGTAATTGTGCATTTTCTCATTTGTGATATGTCTGTGGCTCTGATATTAGTGTTGTAGTGAGGACAGTTCAGAGATCTAAACAATATAGACATAACTAATTACTGTATTAATAAAAACTGCATTCTCATGATGAAGCATATGTTTCTTTTCTCATAACATTCAAATAAAAAAATAGATTTTTTTAAAGTCGGGTTTTATTTTGAGTCATTTTACTAACAAGCACAGTATTAAAATTTTTATTTATTTTACTAACAAGCACAGTATTACAGTTTTTATCCTGTGCTCAGAATACAAAAAATCAACCAAACATCAAATCAGCCAAATATTTATCTTTTAGAAGGACAACAGGAGTAAAACATATTACAATCATAGAGTTACCTCATGGAGAAAGAAGCTGCCAATGATAATAAAAGAGTTTTTGTGGAATGATGTATAGAGCAGGCAGAGCAGAGCATTACTGGCTGCTACGGAGGAATAGTTGCCTGGTTTTCAGTGTGGAATAAGAAAGAGCAATTGAAATGATGCTGAAGTTAAAAACTGAAACAAAACGAAAGCCAGAACAAAAACTGGCATATTTTCAGCGTCACTCTTACCAGAGAATGGGTAAAAAACCAAAGACATTTTAGAATTATGGTATGATAAACCTGTTGAACTAAAAAGGCAAAAGTGCAAGTGACTTTGGTCTGATCATCTCTTCCAGCTGTGATTTTCTTGCTCACTAATGATACTTCTACCGAGTTGTTGGCTTACTTCAGGCTGTGGTTTCATGTTCAGCCTGGTGCCCATCACTTAAGGGTTACACTGGCTTAAGAAAGGTGAAGCTTGACTCCAAAGGCTTCTATAAAATGCAGTGTTAAAGTGCTGCCTGACTCTTGGTAAATTCATTCTCAGTTGCAGAGTTGCTTCCTTCATTTTAAAGAAGCAGCTAAACTTAAAACAATCCAAGGTCAGATGTTAAGTCTGTGAGAGGCTGGTAAATTAACTGCATTGTTTGGATTGCATTCCCCTGCCTTCATCAAAACAAACCCACCTTTTTTTCTCGAATACACTTTCTTTGCTCTGTATTATTTGTTTAGCCTCTGCACTGTATGAGGTAGGGGTTTATTGCTACCTGTCACCTCCTGATGCACCACAGAGCTGGTATATTTACCCGAGGGCACTCTGCTCCTCGGGTAAGTGTATTCCTACTTTTAAGTGATTTGTGCCTAATATCTCAAAGAACTGTTTGGTCCTACAGTAAGCCAAACAATTCCTAAGGGAGATAAATACAGTCAAGTCCTGTAAACTAGATTAGGCATCCCAGTGTCACTTCTACATGTTAAGTGGCAAGTGGGGAGGAAGTGGGAAGAGGAGTTATGGTAGCTTGAGATGGAAATTCAGTGATTTGCTGTGACTGACTGTAAGCACTGAAGATGTCCTGGAATAGGAGTATAACTGACTCTTTTGCTGAATTTCTGTGTGCTGTCTACTCAGTTATTAGGTGAAAGCACTAATGCTGTGTAAGACAGTTAATTTAAACAAATGAATTAATGCAGCATAAATGAAAGGAGACTTTGATTTTCATTTTAGTAACTTCTATCATAGAGAATTCCATTGACAGATGGTTGAAGTACTGCTAAGTCAAGCTTAAATAATAATTGTGCTGGGAACATTTTCCTTTTTCAGCCATAGGAGACCATATCCTGTTTTGTCTTTGCAGGAGGAGTAATGTGATATTGTTACTTAGCCTAAGGCCATTAAAATAAGACTTTGCTTTATCATTTTGTTTGTCTTATATCATAAAAACTTAGGTTTCTCTAATTTTCTAAGAAAAAACATGTTTAATGACTTTAAAAGCATTTTTTAATCTTGATATATCAGCGAAGATGGGATCAAAACATATGATGCCAAAGTCACACTTGCAAAATGTGTGTGCAAGTGGGCACTTATATGTATCCCAAGTATGATTCAGTTTGTAAATGACATACTATTGGATATTCCAAATTCATACACTCCATGACCTAGTAGAGGTGCTGTCTCAAACATTGAACCTGAAGACAAAATTTTATAGAAGCGGGAGAGCATGAACATGTAAAGCTTACAAAATGTGGTGAAAAATCAATGCCAAACCAATTGGTGCAATAAATCTAATTTTAAAAGGAGCCAACAAGATTTTGATTGATATTCTGAGTTCTGTAGTTCTTCTTTTTAATATTTTAATAGGATTGATGCATTTTTTGATTACTCCACCTATTTTTTTAAGTGAAAACTTGATGTAGAAATCATTGTTCATTTCTGGATTTTTGCAATATGAATGAATGTATGTAATAAGCTAGAGAGGAGGTATTTCAAAAACAAGCGGAGCAGACTTGCCTACAGTTACAGGCTGTAAAATTAACCAAAAATGGAAAAGGAATAAATGTTTGTGGTTCTTCAGAATTATTTCTTGAATAGTGTTGAGTTTGTCTGCCTGCAGAATTCTGAGTCAGAGCCTGTTGGTAATGCAGAAATATTGAACTGTATCCTCATCAGTAATAGTTGACCATGCCAGTGATTAGAAATGACTGGAAAAGAGAGTTCCTGTCCTGTGGAAATTCCAGGAACAATCCAAGGATAAGACTTCCTTGCCTGGCTGGCATGTCAGATAGCTACCCTGCCTCATTTCCATTATTAATTTTGAAGGAACGTCACAGTTCTATGGAACATTGTGCATTTGGGAAGCAATATTTTAAAATAAAAAATGAATAAAATTCCTCCTTTTATCAGGAGGTTGACTCTTAAATATAGCTTTTAAAATACTAATTTCAGAAGAACAGATGTTATCATAAGGCTGTGTTCAAGCTGCTGTGGGAAGTGCACTCATCATCAGAGTGCAAGTTTGACTGGATAAATCATGTGTACAAGTGCTATATGTACAACAGCTAAGGTGTGAAGTTCTCCTAGTCTTTGTTATGAACTAATCATAGTCTTATCTTACCGTATCACATTCAAAGCAAAATATCAGATAAAGTTTTATGCCTATCCAGCCATCTCTGAGGATGGTGTTAAGTTTTTGATCCTTCCACCTTTGTTTATCTTACTGGTAAGGCTGTGTCTTTGACACAAAAGCAGATGGTGTGGAATTAGAAAATTCCCCTTATGTTTTATATTTTGTTCTGCTAGTGGTATTGGTGTTTGCTGTAATTTTTTTTTCATATTTGTAAACAAAGCAAGACTGTACAATGGATATTCAATAAGTAATGATTAAAACATGTCACACCTGAAATTTTTGTGGCTACACTTTTGTTCCTTAGGGAAGAATCCTTATGTACCCAGGTATTTAACAGCTAGTACTTTAGATTACTATGTGTCATATACTCTGTATGATAAATGGGATACTATAGGGGCGGAGAAATGCAATAATTTTTTGACTGACCTCAAACATGGGAGAAAACAAGGATTCTTATATCTCTTTTTAGAATAAGAGAGAATCGATTTTTTTCCAGACCAAAGCTTTCTTGTGAAAAGACTTATGAAGTATTTAACTAACTGGACTTTGCATGAAATGTTAAATTAACTTTGCTTTGGCTTAAAACCATTTCTTTGACAACAGAGATGTGTAATCCTGTTAAAAGCCCTCAGGCTGCTGGAAGCATAATGCTGCCTGTTACTATAAGGTAAAGGCAAGTTGCACTCCAAAATGGCTACTGAATAAATTGTACCTCTGGTCTGAAGGTACAATTTCAGGTACAGAAATCCTCTTCCATGTGATTTGATTACTTTAAATATTGAAAAACAGATTTTTTGCTATCTTGGCCTTTGTCCAGACAGTTAGGATTTTTCCCTGTGCACCTGCAGGAAAGCTGTCTATGAAGCTTGTACTGCCTGATTGGTGCTTCAGCCACAAGTCTGGAGAAGTTTTCAGTGTTGTATCTGACACTGTATATTGCTGTGTGGTTCTGCAGCTTCTTTGTTTTTAATTTACTTGTGTTAAGCCATATTGTTTCTTCTTCAAAGAATTGCTATGCTTGACAAGTGCAGTCCGATTCCATGCAGTAAAATGCAGTGATTTCATTACAGTTTAAGGACAGAACTAGTGAAATTTGAGGCAAAAAGCAAATAATTACTCAGAAAGCAAGGCTGTGTGTGGCTGTTGAGTCTGTATTTGTGCAGTGTGTATGGGGTGGGGGGGGTGTGTGAATGTATATGGTGGAAATGGAAAAGGTTTTTTGGCTA
>NW_005054323.1:2984492-2993922 GCF_000277835.1 Geospiza fortis
CACTTCAGTTTCTCTATTAACAGAAGGAAAAAAAGTAGAGAGAATGTCATTTTTGACTGGAATATTGTAGTTTGATCAATCACTGCAGTTAACATGTCCTGATCAAAATATTTACAAACCCAATTGCCAGTATGTTTGAATATATCAGCTGTTTGATGCAGATGGAAACCAGTAAATGCTATTTTTACTGCACTTACATAAAGATGCAGTTGTCATACTAATGCTTTTATGTATTAATAGACAACAAAACTGGACAGATATGAGAGCTTCTTCATAGTAAATATCTGAGAATCAGATCTCTTTAAGAAGTAGCCTGATGTTTATAAATCTCTTTCCTGAGCACAGTAAGTGAATGTTAATCTATGCAGCTCTGATGTAAATTGAGTTATCCTGACTGATGCCATCTGAAAATGACACATAATTTCTTTAATGCATTTTATCCCAGTCATCCAGTGTTTGTGCATTTTACAATTTACCTTTAGTCTTGCTAAACAAAAACTCATCATCATGAAGAGAAATCACTGATCTGATATGTAGGTTGATTAAAGAGTTCTACCTTCATCATTAACCTCCAAATTTTTTTGTAATTCTTAGAGAAATTGACAGTTCATGTTTCCTCTCAAGTTTAGCTGTGATAGCTGCAGGAGGTAATCAGATTTTAGTCCTGTTGTAGCTAAGCCTTACTGGGCTTATGGATCTTTGTCTTCTGGTTTGTGATCTTCTCTGCCCAGGTTTTTGCATGGAAAGACCTGTGAGAGGAAGCCTTACATCCATGTGCCTGCTTTTCCTGAAGAGGCTGATGAGCCTGCAGTAGACTAAGCAAACTAGTTGTATCTGAGATAGTGGAAGAGGAAGCAGTCTCAGACATGTAAGATAAGCAGTATGCTTGGATGGCATACATGCATTTATGCACAATGTATAATGGAGAGTATTTGGAGGTTTATTATTACTAAATAATAATAAGATGCTAAGAAGCCATTCATTTAGCTGCACATGGGGAAGTGAAATATTGGTGAAATCGCGTATCTGGGATCTGCAAGAAGGGAAGGAGAAGAGAAACAAATTCATCTCACTGAAGAGAAAAGCAGGAAAGGTGGGGAGAGAGGTATTGCTAGTTGCTGTCACTACCACAGAGGGACCTTGAGAGGCTTGAGAGATGGGACTGGGTGAACCTCATGAACCGCAAGGCCAGATGCAAGGTGCTGCACCTGGGCCAGGACAATGCCGAGCGCAAACACAAACTGGGTGGAGAGGGACTGAGGGCAGCCCTCAGAAGAAAGACTTGTGGTTGTTTGTGGAGAAAAAGTTCGTTATAACCCGGCAATGTGTGCCTACATCCCAGAAAGCCAGTTGTGTTCTAGGCTGCACCCACAGCAGTGTGGGCAGCAGGGCCAGGGAGGGGGTTCTGCCCCTCTGCTCTGCTCTGTGAGACCCACCTGCAGGGCTGCATCCAGCTCCGGGGTCCCAGCACAGGAAGGACATGGAACTGATGGAGTCCACAGGCAATCTGTTAAGTCAAGCTCAGGGCTGGGGCAGCTCTCCTAGGAGGACAGGCTCAGGGAGCTGGGAATGTTCAGCCTGGAGATGAATGCAGTAGGACCTTTGAACCACATTCCACTGCCTAAAGGGGAAATATAGGAAAGCTGGAGAAGGATTTCTGACAAGGATGCGTAGTGATAGGACATGGCCTTAAACTGGAAGAGGACAGGTTTATGTTAGGTGTTGTGAATAAATTCTTTACTGACAGGGTACTGAAAAAAGGATGACCTCATGAGCTTTATTTTTGTTCTTTATCATAGCAAATCAAGCAGAAATGCATGCTGCAGAAGAACATGTTAGAAAAATTATATTGAAAGGAATTAATGAAGACTGTTTGTTGCTAGTGAAGACTTAGAGCATAAATGAACGTATTTGTTCTAGTCATTGTATTCTTCAGTAAGCTGTCTTTCCTGGGAATGGAGGGAATATAGGGAATGGAGACTGTCTCCTGGATTTATTACCCAAATCTATTCTGATGGCTGTGTTCCATTAAAGGAAAGAGAACCGAAGTTTATTCCATATGTTCACGTAGACCTAAGATTAGACATAGAGAAAAAAGGTTAGCTTAAGAAGAATTGCACATTTATAATCATTAAGGGTAATGTAATAATTACATGCTTCTGTGGAAAGATTAAAATTTTGATGCCCAGAATTCCAAATAGAAATAGCAGAAAGTAAAACAAAAATGGCCACAACAAGAATGTTTACTTTCATGTGTTTGTTTCTGAAATGTCTCTTAGCATCAGTCACATATGTTTCACCAATTAAGAAGCACTGAAAGTAAATAAACTGTAATGTTTCCATGCAGCTAGCTTGACAGTAATGATGTCCACAAGAGAAAAACTTAGTCTTATATTTTATGTGTGTGATTGTGAAGAAGGTAGATCCTTCCCTCCAATACTTCGCTTTCAGACAGTAGGTTTGTCTTCTCTTTTCCTGTTGTTTAGAAGGCTCTTAATTTTACTGAGTGAGAACAATTCAAAACTCATAGTACTTCAACTGTGTTCAGCTTCTGAAGATTCAGGGTGAAAGGTTACTTTATTTGCTGATTTCAGCTAAGTGAAGAAAAAAGGGTAAAATTAAAATTACAACTTGCTGCATATTATTTGCTGTGTATTTTGTTTTGTGTATTTCTACACTCTTTTGGACTGTTTTTCTAAATGGATTTGTGAGATGTTTTGAAAAGCTTTTCCCTGTGTACATGAAATTGCTGCTTATCTGTTACTTACCTGTGAAAGGGACTTCTGTCAGATTCAGACCTCATTGGATTCTAAGCTATGGTGTCTTGTGAAATTTAGTTTTTGGCTTTCTTGGGAGGTCTGAAGGCAAGGAATGTCCTTCCTGTGGAGAGGAAGTCCATTCCTTCAGTCCACAGTGAAAAATGCTACAACTGAGTACAAAGCCTAATATTTAACTTGTCCTTTTAACTTTTCTCATTTGACTTTTTCTCATTATTTCCACTTATGGCAATTGTCTTCTAATATGTTACAGAACAGGAGCAAATGTGTGGAAAAAGTCCATGTTGTTCTTGGGAATAAACCCTGTGATTTGGATTCACTTATTTCTACCCTGGCCTACGCCTACTTTCTGGACAAGGTAATGGAAAAATTGGACTGAGTGGTCTTAATTCACTTTTTCCAGGTTGTTACAGACATCTTATTGTTAAGTCAATTGTAAAAATATTTTTCCTGGACAATGATGTTGTTATTATCGAAAGTGAGTTTTTAAAAGATGAATTATCAACATTTCTTTCCATACAAAAATGAATGAATGGTTATTAAATGGTTTATTGAATAACATGAGAAAAATCAGTCCTGTGATTCATTCCTTATCCTTTTCCTCTCCTGATTTCCCAGGTGCTCTCTAAGAGGCAAACAGTGACAGGTGAAGGGAAAAAAAGTGTGAAATACCTCTTTTTTTTTTTCTTTTAACTAAGTGAAGGGGGGAAAATCTGAAACAGAAAATCTAGGCTGTACGTAATTGCTTACTCTGTTAAAATAGCATCCTGATAAAAGACAGGTCCAATTCTCACAAATGCACACCTATGTTACAGGTCAGTCCTCCTGATGTTTTCTGCTTACCTGTGTTGAACATACCAAGAAAAGACTTCAGCTACTTCACTGAGACAAGATTTATTTTGGATGAGCTGAAAATCCCAGAGTCATTCCATATCTTCCGAGATGAAATCAATTTGCATCAGCTGAATGCCGAAGGGAAATTGTCTTTAACGCTTGTAAACAGCAGCATGCTGACAAGGTATTGCGTTTTACGTGCACTAAGGTGGCTTACGTGAGTTTGAACTGTTTCAAAAATTACGTTTTTTCTGTATTAATATTGTTATCACTATGTTAACACAGACCCAAAAAAAGGAACCTAAGATGAATTTTGTCTCCCTTTATGTTGAGTAACTGTAACAAGGTGAACGGTCATCTTTGCATCACTTTTAATGGAACTTCCAATTTTAAAAACCTTGTGTTTTCACACCTCTTAGATTAGATATTTTAATTTAGTTAAATAGTCTGGAGTTTCCTGTGGCCAGTAGATAAGAGATCAGAGGTTTTTTTCTGCTTCTTAGTTAGCTTTCCTTTGAGAATCTTATATTGATTTGCAGGTCCCCACACACTAGGATATGTGCCGTTAAGATGGCTGATGGGTTATAGTGGTCTTTACCAACTACAGCCTTTCAAAAGGCTCAGAGTTAATGTCGGGAAGATCATGGTCCGGATATCCATCCTTAAAAGGGACCATTTACAAGGCCATTGTGAATCTTTTATGAAGAGCCTCTTTATAATGGTCTGCCTGTCTTCCCCAGAGTGAAGGATGCTGTTTACTTCCAGCTGTCCTTAGGGTTTCATTTAAGACAAGTAGCATCCTATAGCTCCATGGTATTCTGAGAAGTTTATAGATTAGACTAAAAGTAGGGAAAATCTGAAGAAAAAAATATGTGTGGATGTCATAGCTGTTGATGTGTTAAGTGCCGTCAGCTCAGTGCATCATTCACCCCTCACAGCAAAACTTATCTGTAAGATCTCCTTTTTGTTTATTACTGTCACTACTTCTGTTTCTTCCTTCTGAAGAATTACAATTAGTATTTTACTATTAAAATTAGTTTGGCTTGGTTACTACTATTGTAAACAGAAACATAAAGTATCTAAATGCAAAAAAAAAAATTTTCTTGTAAGTTTTCAGAATATTCATTTGGGAAGATCCTAAATCTCCTCCATATAAAGAAGGCTGTTTTCAGCACATGCAGAAATACTTTTTTTCAATAGTTTTTAATAAATGTTGTACTTAGTGATGTATCAAGCAGTTAAAGAACTCTGAACACTTAATTTAAGAAGCGCAGATTTGGAACCTCTGTGACATCCTTTGGCTTTGTAGCAGATTTTAGGTAGCTATAACAATGCCGTCATAGTCCAGAATTAAAAAAAAAATGTGTTGCACTTTCTTACTGAGTTGTCTATGTAGCTATAAAGATAAATATATGTATAACTTCTGAATTTGCTTGATAGTGAAGATAAAAGTTTGGAATCAGCTGTTGTCAAAGTCATCAATCCAGATGAGCAATGTGACAAGAGCCTGGAGTTACAAGCATGTTCTTCCTCTTTAGTCATAAAAGAGATTCTTCAGAAGGCACCAGAGTTAATCACTCAGCAACTGGCTTATCTCCTCAGAGGTGAGAGATTACTCTTTATATTAAATACTGAAAGGTTTTATGAGGGAGTAAAGAGTTTGTTAAAGAGTAACATTATATTGAATATTAAAAATGTGCATTTAAAAATAGGCATGAGAGGTCTTTGCTGTATCACTAGACAAGAATATTAAATGAAGCTGTCGACATACCAGCTGGGTAGCTGGAAAAGCTGTGCAGTTCGTTGATTCCAGGGGCATTGTGGACAACAATATGGATTGGAATCTAATATTTACAAGTTAAAGCTTCTCCCTCCCAATGGTTGTACTTTTTCTTATGGAATGATATTTTAATGGCATGATGCAAAACTTTTGCTGTTTAAAAACAGTGTTACCAAATCTGCATTGTGTTCTCTATTTCTTTTGTAGTGTATGCCCAGCAGAGTACAAAGTGGGGGTGGGCTTCAACAATCAGAAGTATTTTCTTCTCTGTCTTGGAAGTTCATAATTTATATTAATTTTTTTGGTTTATTTGCTGCATAGAACTTTCCAGCTGGAAATAAAACAGGTGTTGAAAAGAACAGTCACTGCTTTTAAGTTACTTACTGTGTTTTAATAATTTTCAACAAATTTTATAAGTTTTAAGTTTTAATCATGTGAAACTGCTAAATGTCCTTTTAAGAAATTAATGTGGGCATGTTTAATGAGGATTAGAAAAACTTGTCTAAATTTAGACTTCAGAAGCAATGAGAATCTTGTCAAATCATTGTACTCGTGATAACTAATAAACATGTTACAAGAAATCAAAAAGATTAATTTTTTAAAATATTCCACAGAATAAGCATTAACAGTAACACAGCATTTAGCCTGCCCTTACAGTATCTTTCCGTGCTAACAAGCTTTAGTTAACTTGCTATGAAGCATTTTTGTAAGCTCCAAATTTCTGTTGAGTAGCTCTCCAGGAGTCTAAGCAAATGACCAAGCATAATAATTGGTTTTGGAGGCAGAGCAAAAAAAGGGTTTTTGGGGAATATCAGGATACTTGTTTCTTAGTGCAGAGTCAGAGGGAGAGGTCTGAATAATGTTCAAGAACGTCTTCGACTACTGTATGTGGCTGTGTCAGCACGTTTTGTGCCTCTAATATGTATCCAGATTAAAATTAAGTGCTTTTATTAGTGTTTGCATTAGAGATAGCACTTACAGTTTTGGGAAATATAGTTGCTCATTCTAATTTTTTTTTAATCAACGAGTAATTACATTTTGATTATTACATTTGGTAGAGCAAATTTGTGGAACTTAGTGGATAAAAAGTCCCTGCATACCTTCTTTTGCATGGTATGAAGTGACTGGCAAAGCCTAGGGAACAAAACACAGCTACACCTGAGACTTGGTGCTTTTCTACTTTTCCCAGCAGCTCAGGGACTGGTACAGAGGTTGCAACAAAAAGGTTCTATTGTGTTTTTCACATTTTCCTATGTTACTTCCAATGTAAATGTGTATATGGTTAATTGTCTAAACTTCAGGTGAAGTTCAGAACAGAAGGCCAAATTAAAAGTTAGAGTGCTAAGAATTAGGATTTTATTTTCATAAAACTGCTGTTGTCTGAGTCTCTGAGCTGGGAGACCTTCTTTCATTTTCTGACTTTCCAGTGAGTATTTTGTTAGGAGACTTTTAAGATAAAAAAAAATCTCATGTTTTAGTAATTATCATGCGGTGACCAAGGCAGCTTAATTTGTTGACTGTTTTTGAAACTTCTTTTTTCTTACCGTCTGTTAGCAGTTTTTAAATTCCAATAAAAAGGCAGATGTTTATGTATATAAATTTTACCTTTGAACAAACTTTACCTGCTTGTCTATGTTAAAAAAAAAACAATTCAAGAGAAAAGACATTTCCTGTGAAACTGAGCATTACTGATTTAGGCATTTTTATATTTAAAGATATTTTTTTTTTAGGTGAATGCTTTTCTGGTATCTTTATCTCCTTATCAGACATTATACAAGCTAATTCTACCCTTGGGCTTTTGAGTAGAGCCTGCTTGGACAATCAGTGTTGTACAGCCATATTTGCCTCAAGTTAGAGTTGTGCTGTCCCTGGATTTGTGCCAGAAGCAAACAATTACAGAACCTGCCAGAGTCCTGGGCCTGTATTATTTTATTTCCCAAGAGATGTTTATGAGGGGACTGTTGCCAAACTCAAGATCCATTAAACTGCTGAATCATTACATTCTCTGTTGCAGCCAGCTGGCAAGGATGTTATTCTGAGCATTCACTGTCAGGTATCTTGGGTCAATGCGCTCTCAAAAATGCCTCCTTATGTTTATTTGTATAAGGCCTTGAAGGATGCCACAAGGTGCAAACCACAACGTGTAAATATAGACAGATTTCCAGCAAGAGCGTCAGCAATTTTTTAATGTGAATCTTTTGTTAGTGATGAGCTGCATAGTTGAGGTCT
The DNA here is from genome assembly GCF_000277835.1 of Geospiza fortis. NCBI lineage: Eukaryota > Metazoa > Chordata > Aves > Passeriformes > Thraupidae > Geospiza > Geospiza fortis. The sequence continues at coordinate 2,992,113 of NW_005054323.1, forward strand.
TTTCAGGCCCTGTTGGGGCAGTCTGACTTTCAGTAGAGAAGCTTAGCTAGTTATTCTAGCCACCCAGACAAATGTTAAGAAATGCCTGTTTAAGGACTTTGGGAATTAGGCTAGTATTTTTTTTTGTTTTGTCTTGTACATTGATCAGATGGTTCACATGCTCCTGCACTGATGCATCCTTAATATATATACCTGGAAGAAAGGATCATTTTGGCCTGCACCAAACACTGCACTTACTTGGACTGACACTTCTTTTTAATGTATAGAAGCAGGTTTTTTTGGAGGCAATGCTTTTCCTCTCTTTTTGCCAGTGACTTTTATTCCAGTTTCATTGCATTTCCTGTTAATTACAGTAAAGATTGCTTAATTGGATATATTTACAATTTTGATTTGCCGGTTTGTTTTTTTTTTGAGGGGGGGCGGGTAGTGTGTGAGGAGTGTTGTAGTATACTTTCCAGTAAGGGACTGTTGGTTTTCCCCTTTTTCCTGTCCTTTATTTTTACAGGTTATGGGACAAAACCTTGACAGGAGAAATGCCTATATTTTCATTGTACTGTTTCTCTCAGCTGTAAACTTATAATTCAGGAGATGCTTGTGCTGTTCTTAATGTTTTCCCAAAACGACTTCTGCCTTCATTAGATCATGTTTAATATTAATGCACAGCAATTGCTTTTGGCAAAACTAATGCTTCGCTTCCAAACTGCTTTGCAAAAAAATAATAAAATGCACATTTTTAAGAGCCTTAGCCTATTTTCTAGTGACCTCTTCAGAAAAAAAAATGTAGTGAAGTGTGATGTACACAAGAAATAATATTGAATCTTGTATTGCCTATTATATTTTTTTCTCTGCTTGTAAGCAGACAGCAAGCCACCATTATGCTGTCAGAAACCCTAGGGGAGTTGCACCAACGCTCAGTAAAATCTGCAGGAGATTTCTGAGACCGTGTATTGCTTTTACAGCAGGTATTTATAAGACAGCACATGACTAAATGGACTATGACCTCTGGTCAAGCAAAAGTAACTTAAGTGAACTCTTTTTCTAAACTACCTGGAATCTTAACCCTCACAGGAATGCTGAGGCTCCCTGGGGGAGAAGAGGTATGCCATTCTCTCCTGGTGATGAGGGGAGTATTGAAGACTGATCATAGCATTAAAGGACAAGTAAATGTTGATCTTGGGGCTTGCTGACACCCTAGTAATTTGAGAATGATCCTTTTCTGGCTTTCATCCTAGTAGAAAAGTTATCAGTTGCAAGCACTACAATTTTGGTGTGACTAGCGACAAAACCAGAGCCTTTTAGAAACCTTTCTAAGGTGTCTGCCTATTGTGAATGAAGGTTACATCATGTTGACTTCCAAACTGGTGAGCTTGGGTGGATATACAACTCACACCTCTTGTTCTTCTGCATTTTCCTGTATGTTTGTATTGGTCTTACCCAAATATTCATTCCCTGAAGCACACGCAGCTGTGGTAAAAGTTTCAAACGTATATCTGAGGAGGTTCTGTGCAGATGGACTGCCTAAGTCATCCTTATACTACTGGGGGGCTTTACAGAATATTCTGCAGCCTTGCTTCAGTAGGTGATGAATTTGAGCACATGTTGTAGATACAGCACTTTTTCTGGAGTCTCCATTTCCTTTGTGTGCGCATGAGCAGTTTCCCTCACTGTTTCTAGAGGAAGAAAAAAAAGCAGAAAATTGCTGTTGCTAAAATACTTTATGCAGCCTGGTCCCTGAGCTGCCATTTATCCAGATGTAGCTCTGTGCTGACTGAAAGTGTACTTTAGGGTGTCTCAATCATTCTGGTCGCCA
>NW_005054323.1:2993932-3032899 GCF_000277835.1 Geospiza fortis
TTCCTAGAAAAGTGGAAACTTTGGAATGTATCTCAAGAGTATATATGTAGCACAAGCACTATTATCTGCTATGGAGTTGAACAACAAAGGTATAGTTTTAGATTAATTATTATGGATGCTGCTGGTTGAGAAACTTTTTTCCTGTTAGAGGGACTGAATAATAGGCCTTGATAATGGATATAGATATCTGGATACTTTATATACCAGTTATTTACCTGCAGAAGTCTGAAATCTGCTTGTTATGTTGTGTACCTAGATTAGAAATATCAATTGGGATCAGTATACGTAATTTTTATGCAGTCTGTATTTATTTTTTAATACTATCTAACAGTGCAGGAGCACTGTCTTAAAGTGATTGAAAGACTGACATAAAGAGCTGCTGTGAATTAAAAGAATATTGACAGTTACAATATCTGTTATAGAAACACAGAATGGAGCTTCATGTAATTGTATTTAACTCCAGAGATTAGTATGGGGAGCAGCTTTTGGCTTGTTAAGCATTATTTATCGTTTAATCCACACAGGATTTGTTTAATAAGGGTGTGTTTACTTAGCATGGCACAATTATTTTTTGTTGCAAGTTGTTTGTGAATTTTGAAGAAATGCTACTTGTTATTTCATATGATATTGTAGGAGAAAAGGAAAATGAATATATAGTAGATGTTTGGATCCTAGCTCATCTGGTGCGATTGAGGGTGGCAGTGTCAAGGTTTTTCATTTACACTTTTTTGCTCTCTGCTGAAGCCTGCACACTTTGTTTTGCAGTAACTGTCTTACACACTTACTGTACGTCGTTGCTCATTGACCCAGCATGATGCAATGAAATTATACACTTGTTTGAAATTCTTGTGCACAGTAAAGTAGTAAATTATTTCAAGGTTGAACTATAAGATTTTATTATCCTGAATATACTGTGAGTGATTGGAAGCAAACACTGTCTTTAGGTATTTTGATTAATGGAATCCCAGTCTCCAGGTAATGAAAGGGATGACTTGAAACATAAATCCACATTGTCAACAATCCCTCTGCAGATGTGTCATTGAACTCCTACAATGGAGTTCATAAGGAGGACAAAAGGAAGAAATACTTTACTGTGAGGATGGTGAGCCACCAGAACAGGCTGCCCAGAGAAATATGGGGATGCCCCATCCCTGGGAAGTGTTCAAGGCCAGGTTGGACCAGGCTCTGAGCAGCCTGGACTAGAGAAAGGTATCCCCCATTCATGGCAGTGGTGTTTGAACTGAATGATCTTAAAGTCATTTGTCATTGTGATGTAACTAACTCTGGATAATTCTTGTCAATGGACACACCAAAAAAACCACCAATTCAGACAATCCAAATTTTAAAATTTAAGAGAGACATCACCCAGTAAGTAACTTCAGAGTGATTGGACCTGTCCTACAATACAGAAGTGAGTCATGTATTTTCAGACAACTGTGTGCTGCACACTATGGCAACACTGGCACCAGCCAGTTAGCTGTAGCAGAGGCACTGAAAAGGCAGCCAGTTCTGATTTAGGGGTTTCATGTTAAGTAGATGTTTCCATGTGAAACTCTCAGTGAATTCTCAGTGGAAACAACCGCCGAGAAGGAATACAGTAAAACTTCTTGTTTCTGTTGTACCTCTTTGATATCTACAGGAGACATGGATTTTTTGTCTATCAATATTTCAGGGAGTATTCTCTTCAAGTGCATGTCTTTGAAAGCTGACAGAATGACAGAGCACCAGGAGAAAGTACTGTCAGTTTTGGAGGAAAAGTTTCCAGATCTTCCCCCACGAGAGGAAATTATCTCTGCTCTCCAGGAGACTCAGTTTAACACCCAAGGTAGTGCAACTTCCTTCCATTTTTCAGACCTGTTACGAATTTATTTGTGTAATTGTATCAGAATACTGTGTTATTGTGTGTGGTGAAAATAGGTGCAGCATGCTATCTTCATTGACAGTTAAATGTTGTATATTAATTTTAAATTAGGCTTCTTACATTCTAAATCACGGAATTGTGATTTGTTTTGAGGAACTACTTAGCTCATAAATAATCTTGTATTGTTTTTACAGATAAAGTTAACAATTTATTTTACATACTGCTTTTACAAATGCATGTTCATCATGATTCACATGGTCATAAAAAATGTGTCAGCTCATGGGAAGAAATTGTATTGCAATTGCCCATGTTGTGTAGAAGTAGATTTTGTGTTATGACCCAGATTTACTAAGGGCTGTGTACATGTGAAGTCAATTTGACATCAGACTCAGATTAAGGAAGCAGCGGGAAAGTTGAAATTCTTTTCCTTTCTTCTGATTGAAATACTGAGTAGAAATATTCAGTGATCTAAAGTGGCAATGTTTGAACCCAAAATTTAGTAACAGGCTTTTGAAGAGATGCTGTGCAAGCTTGAAGAAAATTGTTGCAATAGCTCTTACATTTTTTACTGGCATTTGCTTCCAAGCTCTTACCAAAGAGTGAATATTAAAATCCTAGGGGTATTTTCTGTTGGATGTATCAGGTAAGCACAGCGTCCATGCAGACTCGGGCTGTTTATTTGTTCTCTATCTGCCCATATGCAGAAAGTAGTCATTGAAATTCAGACCATCAGCCTGAGACACCTGCCCTGTCTGGTAATTAAGGGCAGAATTTGAGGTGCTGCTTCCTTTGCCTTTTCTTTCAGTGAGATTACAGGGTAATTTAGTTCAGGTGTATAAAGTTTCACATGAATTCTCTTAAGTTCCTCGGCTCAAGTAATCAGTAGAGTTCAGGAATGAACTGTATGCAGTCTAGATTGGAAAGTGGTGGTGAAAGTGGCTTTTATGGAAATCAGTTCTTAGTTCTGCCAATTGCCAGGGAAAACGGTTTGGTACCTTTTGTCATTAAGTTTTCTGTAATACCAAATGCAAAACTTGGACAAGTATATGTAGTGGGTGTAGTCTGCGTGGTACTGGTTGCCAGTAATTTATGTATGTCACATGAGACATGGGGAGGGCGCTGTCATGCACTCTTTTTTTTTTTTGGCTTACAACTCCTGTTTTCTGTGTATTACAAGGCACATATTTACCGTATATTCATATACATGTATTGCATGTGGCATTTCTTTTAGTAGGATGCTGCTGAGTTTCAGGAGCCCCTTGAAGGATGTAACCTCTCCTAAGTATTTTACCTAATATACTCATTATTTGAGGCAATATTAGGACAATGCAGCCAAAATATTTCTCAGTTTCTGGCAGAAATCACGATTTATTGGCCTGAATTATTGCACAATAGGTTGCAGCCCCCTAGAAAGTTTATAGGTTATATAAAAATTTATTTAAATGACAGATGTGTAAATGTTCATCTTGTCATTAGATTGACTGCAGGAGCTGGACTCTATACAGGAACAGTAATGAAAGGATTAATGTCTTTGACTCAGATTGGTATTTGTTTCCCTGTTGAAAATAATTTGTACAAGCACGTGGTGGATGTTAAACTGCTATGCCTTGAAGGTTGGTAGGTGTTTTAGTTGTTGCCCTGCACTGAGATAGATGGCTTGCAGCATTCTTTACATAGACATTTGGCTGTCGTGTCTGTGTTGCAATAACGTGATGTAGTTATGTTCCTCTACATAATATATATTTGTTTTGAGAATCTTTGCAGCATTTTAGGCAAACACATCCAATAAGGGAAACTTAGTCACTTGAATTTTCAATATATTGGATTTAAACATACCAATATGTCTGGTTGCAGTTCCTGTTTTACACCATTGTTTCTGATGATAATGTTTCTATGGTACATATACTTATTTCGTGAATGATTTGAAGGACATCAGAAAAACCCATTGGTGTTATCAATTCATGAAGAAGGTCAGAAAGGTTGAATGACTGTATTTACAGAATATCTTAAGTTCCTTGCTTTTGAATATTTCATAAACACCATAGTAGTCCACAGGTGCTTTTCAATATATTAATTATTTCAGAAATGATTTTATATTTGTGATTTCATATTAGGCCATAGAAATTGCTTAGCTATACATTTATCATCAGCTGGAATTAGGTTCACTTAAAAACTTCAGTGATCACACAAGAACACAGGTGTTGCAGTAGACTTAATTCTTCATACTTGTTGTTAATGTGTATTCTCCATTAAATCTCTTCCTTTCTTAAAAAAATCCCTCTAGAAACATTTAAGCATTGAAATAGTAATGTTATCTTTAATTTTCTCATATGACATCTTGAAATACAGAAAGAAGGTTCAGGATTAAGATCTAAGCTGTGTTTTTAATTTATACTCGTACATCTGTCAGCTGTAGATAATTGTATATATGGAAATTTGTTTATTTTCTTAAACAGATGTGAGCATTGAGGAGGTTATGCTCAAGGATCTCAAGGAGATTTCAGATGGAGAAATCAAAGTAGCGATTAGCACTGTGTACATGACACTGGAGGTAAGAGGAACTTAAAATATGTTTAACAGCCTTATTTTATATGGAGATAGTTCTTTTAAACAGAACGTGAACAAATTACTTTCCCAATATTTTTTCCAGTATGAGCAGAATTTTCAGTGATTTAGTTAACTTTGAGAGAACTATTAGCTATTTGTTATCTGACTTCCATATTATAATTATTCCCTCCCTTTAGATTGTACTATGGTGTGTTAAAAACAATGGCATATTGGAACCTTTGGGTGAATTGAAGGTGTGAGCTTTCTACCTTGATCTGAAGAGAGTTACATGTTGCTGGATATTATTTTGAAATATTATTTTAAGAATAAGAATGCTTAGATCACTGAACAATGACATGATACTGTTATGACATGGTACTTTTAATTGAAGTTTGCATACTGGCATATTGATTAGTAATAAAACCTAAGTGATCTGAAGAAAATACCAATAGCAAAAACATCTTTATATAGTATATGTTTGTAATTTTCAGTCTCTTCATTTTCATGAAAGTCATGTATACAGAAGTATTGGAAATGTAGAAGAAATTTTCATCTACTTCTGCACTAAATCAAAACTTTTTTTTAATATCAAATGCTGCTAAAAAATAAAATCTCTTGAACAGTTCTTGCCTTGTATGTCCTAAGATATTTCTTATAATATACGTCTTGTGATGTATTTTACAAAAAATAAGATGCCTCTGTGGTTGAACAAGTTTTGGTTACAATCCAGCTAATAATTACCCATAGATTTCTGCTTGCATACTAAAATATAAAAAGCAAATTAGGTAGTAAAGCTTCAAGAAATGAAGTAGGATCTGTTAGTTTTCAAGTAGTTGTTCCAATATTAAGCAGTCTTTGCCACCAAAACAACACTGCTTATGAACCGTAATTTGATCCTAAAAATCAGGCTGAATCCTCATCTTCTTTTGTTTTACATCTTTCTCTTTTACTCAGTCAGTTTCAGTTAATGGTGGACAAAGCTAGGAGCTACCTTTAGCACTCCATTTTCTTTTTGTTTATTTTACATTGAATTGTGTTGGATAACTGTGTACAATACAGACTTTGCACTTCACAGGTTTAAGCTCCAGGTAAATCTGATCTGGCATCTTCTTTGCAACTCTGTATGCTCAAATTAATAGTAACTCAGATCTTGTCTTCCTTTTGTCTCGATCTTACAATTCGACTTTGTCAAGAGTAGATGTTTCTAGTTCTCAAAGTAGGCAAATTTTCAGCCTTTTTTCAGTGAAGTGTAACATTTGATGCTGACTTACCTGGGCAAAGAAGTGTTAAGATCTGGTGGTCAAGCAGTAAATGGTTCATAGTTGTTTTTCTTACATAGCTAGGAGGGCAGAGGAGATTCTTTTGCCTGTAACAGCAAACTGAACAGATTTTACTGATAGATGATTTTTTGTCTCAGTCTGTGAAGTAATTTTATTACTAGTATTTCTGATGGGATTTCTTTCTGGAAGTCACAGGTACCTTCCTTTGCTTTTTACTCTATTGTTGTGCTGTGAATAGTTTGTGCCATACGGGACTAAGTTTTCAGGAGCGTAACTGCTTTTTTCTTCCTAGGTATAATGTTTGTAAAGTTATTTGGATGAAGATGCGTTTAATTTGCTACATTACTGCTCTTTGTTGAAAAGAAAACACCCTAATTTTTGGTGCTTGGCCAGTAAAAGATGGTTTTTTACTCGGTTTTATTAGCAATAGGGATCACATGTAGTTACTTCATCCAGTGTCAGAAGCACAATACATACAAGAAAATTAGTGACAAAACTGTCCAGATCTTCCTGTTCAGTTTAGAATTCTGTTATGAGCTCAGAATACACAGACTTTAATGAATTCATGATTTTCTCAGCAATGATAGTGGTAGTTTGTTATTCATCCTTAAAGGGCTCCACAGACGTTACCTGTTTAAATATTAAGGAAATATGAAGAACAGGCTTGGCAACAGGTGTTGAATCTCTAGGGTGTTTGTGTTTTTGCTTTTTCAGAAGTATCACAGGGTCACTTTTTTCCCTTAATAATCAACAAATGTGCAAGAGTATCTTCCATTAAAGTGCTTTCTGTAGGGCAGTCATTTTGTGTAAATGTGTTTAGGTTTCTCTAAGACTCCATATGCAACTTTGCATTTGTTGAGATAATCACCTTTGGATGTGGTCCTCCTGGATTCAGGTGGCGTTGAAACTGTAAGTTGAAATCAGACCTGTGTCAACAGTGACTAGCCCTCGGAGTGTATGCTACTTGAATTTTACATATGTAACCACTTTATTTTTGAAGAGAAGGACGAAATAAAAATGGCGCTGGCCAGATCACAGTTATTTTTGTAGCCTTTGCTGGAAAGTTTCTCTGAGTCATAATCATGATTCCTCATAAGATATTGTAGCAAAATTCAATGCATGTGTTGCAGTTAATTTTTGTTACATTTTGTTACACCCTTAGAGTATCTTTTTCTGCTTCTCTGGTGGAATTCTCTTGGAAATGAGGAATGTCTTCTCAATGTGGCTTTCTGGGAAAGTAATATTATTCCTGAGAAATAAATATTTCTGTTGTAAAGTGATCTCTGTTCTCTGCTTTTTTGAGTGTAGTGCACTGTAGAGAACAATCCAGGTTTCATGAATGTTCAGTTCAGTTGAAATGGCTCATTATAACATAGATTAATAATATGCTTGTTGGACTAAGTCTTTATCTGTTCTTCATGAAAACTCATTCTGTCTGCTCACAGAACTTGCGATTATAGAAAATGAATTACCACCTGAGGAAGCAGGTCACTCAGTTGAAAACAAGTTCTATGATTGTCTGCTACTGACTGTGGCAGACAAGGGGGTGTTCTGAAGGTCTGTTGAGGTTCATGCCTCTGGCTGTGGCATCCACATCCTTCATAAAGACAGTTTCGAGGTAGTAGGGGTTGTATGCCCCTTTTAAAAGCTTAGAGAACATATCAGAGCTGCACTGGAGGCTGCTGACACGGGTGTTGTTTCCTCAAGAAAATGACCTGCACGTTCATGCTGTTGCAGGAAGCTTGACTGTCCTTAGGTAGCCTCCATAGTCCAAATGAGTTTGGGATAGCACCAATAGGAACTTCTATCTCTTGTAACAACTTCCTCCTTTGTGGCTTTATGCCTCAGAGGAACTTACAGTAGCAGTTCCAACCACAGAAATTTAAGAAATGTAGAAGTGTTTGGGTGCATGGTTTATCATCTTCCTATGAAAAAATAGTTGTATCTTGGAGATAGATTTTAATTTTAAAGCTATTTTGTAGTATTAGTAAGAAATGCCACTGTTTCATAATTTGGACAGTTTTATTTCTGCATTTGAAAAGTGATGTTTTTAATACTTCTATAAAGCAAATCAAGGATCTCTCTCTTAGCTGAAGCATGTCAAACAAGTGCTAGGTAGACCATCACACCCAAATAAGTAAGATTACAACATATGTCTTTGAAGATTTGAACTTCTGTTGTCTGTCTATAATTATTATGTATATATATTGTGTATTTGGGAACTTTTTTTCTCTTGGTATAAATATAAACGTATTTTAAATGGCAGATTGGTCCATGAATTTGTTTTTCATGCAAAAGACAAAACAAGAACCAAACCCCAAGTAAACATGTTAACATTTAATCTTCCAGTAATGGAATTGGAAACAAAATTCTCAACAACTTACAATAGCAATGCGGTTCAGAAGTATTTTTCTGATGCCTGTTGTGAGAAGTTAGGGTATGTAAAATAAATGATGTATAGAGCTGTAGGAATGCGACTTTTGCAGACTACCTTATGTCTAAGGAACATTAAACATAGGGTTCTCGTTTAGCAAATAAATAACCATTCATTTCAATGACTGCATAGTCTGGACTTTTGTGCATATTTTTGTAAAGATGAGAAGAGGCCATTAGGGATTTAATATAAAATAAATCGCCACGGGGTCTTCTTGTAGTCCTAGTCTTTCTGCCACATGGTGTGTCACTAATGTGCATAAATGGGCTTAAATGAATTTGTTATCTATATTACATTTGCAGTATGTATATATTTATATATTATTTTTTAATTGTGTTTAAAAATAAAACATTAAATACATCATTTCTGAGAGTTGAAAACATACCATTTCTTAATTAAAGTCTTAAAATGTCAGTGTGTGATATCTGCCTTAGGAAAATTTATAACATATATAGTACATAAAGCTCAAACATACTTTCACTTGCTTTTTCAGAAATATTAAGAGGCTAAAGTCATAACCTTGTATAACTGAGTAATGCAGCCACATGTGCATTAACGTAAATACCATGCTCATGCGTAAACATCAGACTGCTGTCTTCTGGAGGACAATGGCTGTCCAGTTGATGCCTCAGGTCATCCAAAGTACCCCAGTTATAACAAGTACAATCCAAGGTGTGGAGAGGTTAGGCAAGCTGAATTCTCTCTAGTGACTTTTCTCTAAAGATATGAAAGGAATCTGGTGGGGAGAACCGTTTAAGTGGTAGTTTTGAGTGGTTGCTGTTGCAGCCAACTGGGAAATAAGCCAGGCCAGTCCGAGCAGTGATGGCTGTTCTTTAGCTGCCTCCCAAGATAAGAACGAGACCTGGCACTTCATCTGCATTTATACAAATGTGCAGAGCCAGGAGAATAAACACTAGGAACTCTACACTCAGTCCGAAAGTTAGGGTATCACAGGAGTAATTGAAACATGATGGGACAACTCCCATGACTGGAGGAATATGACAGATGGCTGTAGGCTGTTTTGTGAAGAGAGTCAGGGAAGAAGAGGAGGGGGACTGGCACTTGAAGTTAAGGAGGACCTCAGATGTACAGAAATCAGCTACAGTGACCATAGAAGCCCTATCAAATGCCTCTGGGTCAAGGTTAAAAGGGTCATCTCCAAGCAATATTGTGGAGTTTGGGGTCTGGTTTTGCACCCTGAAGGTTAGCACTAAGGCAGAGGTTTTAGATTTTAGAAGAACAAGCTTCAGCTTGCTTGGATCTCAATTGAAAGGGAAGCTTCCATGGAGAATAAACGAGCTAGCGACTGCTGTGAGTTTCTGGAGATAGCTCTCATGAAAACACAAAACCAGTTCATCTCCTTCAAAGGGAAGGGAAATCGGTGGAATATAAGACCTTCTTGGTTTAACTGCGAGCGTCTGAGTCTGTTCAGGACCAAAAGAGAAGCACACCAGAGATGGAAAGGGAGTTACAGATCTATTGAGAACCACAAGAACATTGCCAGGGCATGAGATGCCATTAGAAAAGCAAAGGCTCCGCTTGAATTGAAAGAGATGTCAAAAACTACAGGAAAGGGGTCTTTGAGTATATAAACAACAAGGAGAAACAGGAGGACACTGCTCTGCTGGCCCAGTGTTAAAAGGGAGAGGTGAATAAGTCACCAACTGCACTGAGAAGGCAGAAGTTCTCAACACTTCCTTGACCTTTGTTGTCACCAGCTCAGCTGGACCTCAGACGCTGGAAGCAAAAATCCGTGTTGATGCAAACAAGACCCACTGTCAGTGAAGAAAAAAATTGCTGTGTGGGCTATTACAGGAACTTGGCTCCTGCACATTGATAGGACCTTACAATATCCACCCAAGAGTATTGGAGAGCTGGCTGGAGTCGTTATGAGGCTGTTCTCCATAATCCTAGAGAAATTGTGGAGATGAGGAGACATCCCAGAAGACTGGAAGAAGGCTGATGTCACCCCCATCTGCAAGAGGTGCTTAAAAGAGAGCCCAAGAAATTAAAGGCCTTAGAAAAGTTGTGATACAAACCCTTCTGGTAGAATTCATTTCAAGTCAGATGAACCAGGTGATTGGGAAATGCCAGCATGGGTTCACCAAGGCCAAATTGTGCTTGACAAACCTGATTGCCTTCCAGGGCAGAGTAACCTGCTTGGTTGATGGGGGAAAGCAGTGGACGTTGTCTACCTGTGTTTCTCCAAGGCTTTCTCCACGGTCTCCCACAGCTTTCTGGTGAAGTTGTGTAACAAGTCTGCTGGACAGCTTCCTGTCCCGCTGTTGTGTAACAGTCTGGACAAGCTGCCCGTGCAGTGGGTGGGGAACTGACCCACAGGCAGCACCCAGAGCGGGGGTAAATGGCTCCTTTTCCAACTGGGAACTGGCACAAGTGGGGTCCCCCAGGGATTGGTGTTGGGCCCAATGCAGTTTTGTGTCTTCATATGTGCTCATCCAGAGCACTTGAAATCACTCAGGGATCAAGTGAACACTTTGAAAGGGGGAGCCATGCCACAGGAAAACCTGTGTAGGCTGGAGAGTGGGCAAAGAAGAACCTTTTGAAGTTTGGCAAGGACAGGTGAAAGGTCTTTCACCTGGGAAAACAAATCCAGGAGGGCAGCACAGGCTGGGAGTGCAAGGCTGAGGAGCAGTTCTGTGGAAAGGGACCAGGGAGTCCCAGTGAGCAAAAAGCTCAATAAGAGTGAGGAGTTGCTGCTGGAGCAAGGGAGCCCAGTGAGGTCTTGGGCTGCATCAAGAGGGGCGTCAGTGTTTGTCAGGCCACACCTGGAATACTGTTGTCTGTTTTGGTTTCTGCTGTACAAAAAAGATACAGACAGGCTGAGGAAGGTGGAGAGGAGGGCCACAGAGATGATCAGAGGGCCGAGAAGCCTGACACGTTCGGAAGGAATGCTTAGGTGAGACCTTGACACCTGGTTCTGGTATTTAAAGAGTGGCTACAAAAAAGACAGAGAACTCTGTTTTTAGAAGGAGTCACATGGAGAAAATGAAGGATAATGCGTACAAGTTACTCCTAAAGAGATTCTGATTAGACACAAGAGGAAATTTTTTCACAATTATAACAATCAGTCATTGGAATAATCTCCAGAGAAGTGGTGTATTCTTCAACATTAAACAGTTTAAGGTTCATCTGGGCAGGGTGTTGGACCGCCTTGTCAAGAGTGCGTTTGACAAAAAAGTTTGGACTATGTCATCCTTGTGATTTCTTCTACCTGTTATTCTGTGGTTCAAAAGAGTGCTTACTAATTAAGTATGTGAAAGCGAATGGCAACAAAAATGACATTTATTACAGGAATTAGCAGTATTGCTTATAGTTTTCATATCAGATTCCTTTCAGAAGATGTTGTGGGGGTGATATGAGCTAACGTTCCCCCAGTCAATGAGATGCTTCTGCATGAAGTCTTGTAGGATGTTATTATGGTCTCTTGAAATTTGAGAAAAATGTGAGCTTGTAAAACTGGCTAAGACCATTATATTTATGAATCTTCTCAAATCAGCATGTACTGATTTATTCAACTGTCATTTTCGCAAGGTATGTTTGATTATTTTATTCTATAGTACTGTCATAACAGATAGTAAGCCAGAAGCATAACTTTTTGTGCTTGCAGTATTGCTTAAAAAATGTGCAACAGAAACAGTGGAATCACTGCAAGGTGCATAGTGGTATGTTTTTAGGATTTCATTTTTATTTCACTATGTGAATAAATTGGATAGATGTCATTGGTTATAATTAGTGTGACACCTGCTCTAATTTGGTCCAAGCTATCATTTACAATTTTGCCTTTAATGGTTTAGTTCAGTCTTGGTTCAAAAGTTAATAAACGAAGTTAAAATAGGTATGAAAATTATCAAAGGAATGAGTATAAACAATCTACTAACATTACAGTAAAAATATGCTTGTGCTTATAAGTACATTGTTCAAAAAGATAAACTTTTTTTGTATAATTTATGAAATGTGTTTAAATAAATGAAGGTATTTTCTTTATGAAATACAATGTAAAATATGCACTATCTTTCAGCTAAGTAAAATGCTGTAATCTTCTGTATCATTATTGGCCTGTATTTCTGACTTATACAAAGCTGACTAATTTATCATTTGTATACTCTTCTAGTTCTTGTCAGTAGCACTCAGCTTAGCTGCTTATGGGGCATAGACATTGACAGCGGGAGGTGCTGTTTTGAGAAACGTTCAGCATAAAGAGTTGTTTCTGTGAAATTTAATGCACTTTAAAAAAAAAATCAGTGTAAAACCTAGCGTGAACATTAAACATTTTAAAATCTGGCTGTAATGCATAAGAATATAAGAACTGATAGTAGTTAGGGATGACAATAGGAATATTACAGAAATTATATTTTCTGCTATTTAGTTTTTGTTTTTTCTTTGCTATTGTGTGGGAAAAATAAACAATTAAAATGTTGAACTGCTGATCCAACATTACAGTGTAACTCTAGCTGTAAATAAAAAGACATTTTGAGTTTGCTAGTGTTTGTGTTCCAGTACTACAGAAGCCAGCAATTCTGTGGATAAGATGTGGAGAGAAATACAGTGTATTTCTAAACAAATATTCTGCTTGGTGACTGCTTTCTGCTTTTAACTTAAAAACCTTAAAATCCCTCCACTTCTAAAATAATGTAATGTTTATTTAGAGTAGTGATATTTTGATGCAGAAATTCCATGAAGTTTGTCTGATGTGTCTTGAAATACTACTTTTGTTCCATTTGGCAAAGCATGTCCTAAAACATCTTCTGAACTGTAATATAAAGGAATGCCTAATACTTGTAAACATTACAATAGCCTATGTTTTTATCATGCACCACTGAATTTTATGCCTTCTACTACATATCAGAAGCCCAGACCTGAAACTATTGGATGTTTTAGGATGTAGGAACATTTTGGAATTTTGAATTAGGCAGATCAAGTGCTCTGAAAGATTTTTATGATGCACATGTGTTGTCTGTTTAGATGATGATGGGGAAGATCCTTTTTTTCACTCTGTAACTGGGTACACTTTGAGGACTTGAAGTCAAGTGTTTTGTTTAACCAGAAACTTCAGGGTTTATTTAATTCTATGTGCATTTTTGTATTTTTTATTTATGATACAGAGATTTTAAAAATTACAAAATAATTCAGGTTAAAAGCCTTCAGCCCTTATTTGAATTTTCAGATTTTCAAATTAGCTGAGAATACTAATTATACTAAAGACTATTCTACTAAAGTCCTTTCTTTCTTGGAGACATATAACATTTTCTCAGAAGGATCACCACTTCTATATTCAGAATTATTCACAGTTTCTATGTGTCTCCACCCAAATGTAGTTTTCATCATAAAGCTACTGCAAGAATCATATTCCCCAAAAAATGTAATTTCTTCTGCAACTCCATAGTGGCATTGTTTGGGTACATTAAATACTTTGTGTATTTAAATCAGTACATATTAAGTCTGACCTGCAGGCTCCTTGAGCCAGAAAAAACAATGTTCCGAACTCCTGTGTGTGTTGTAAGACTGCAGCATCTTACTTTCTTACAATTTTTTTTGCGATATAGACTTGATAAAGAGTAAAATGAAAATTCCTTCAGGGTAATCTTATATTGCTTTCATGATAAAGATGTTTATTATTTTCTCCATAAGAAATTCTGTGCATGAACATACACTTTTTGTCCTGAAATTGCTGCATTTCTGAAATTAAACAATATGTTTAAGCAAAGTTGCTTAGTACAGATTGAATTTATTAATTACAAAAAGAAAGAAAAAGTGTAGGAAGGTCTACATTTCTCGTTTTCCTGGCTGTTTTTTTTTTCTTAATTACTTTTTCAGTATCATAAAGCTCAGTATTTTGAGTTTTGTAACTTTCTACTTATTTGTGATTTGTGGTTAATTAAAAAAAATCATCCTTTGAGTAAAAATTAAGGGATGGAGAGATTTTCATTTCTCACAGTAGCATAATTTTTGGGTTTTTGTACAAAGCCAGATAGTTTTCATTACTGTTTAGACTAAAAAAAAAAAAATAAAAAAGACAAGACGCAAGCAGAACAGGGTACTTTATTCAGCTGTGATCATGAAGTTCTCAGTGTGTCTGAATTTCTTATGCCTATTGGGTGTCTGCCTTCCAGAATTCTTACTTCTAAACAGAATACAAACACAGCCCTTAGGCTGGTGAGGAAGAACCTATTGAAGCCACCAAGTTTATGCCAGAGCACAACAGTGGCAGCTGTTTATTTTATCTTCCCCAATTATGAAAAAAATCACAGTTTTTGCATTAAAGCTATGGGGAATTATACAACCTTGTCACACTTCAGGAGGATGAGTTCTCTCTGTTCAGTGAGAAAGAATTAATATGTCTGAATACGGGCCACTTTGCTCTGTGGCTCAGGTCAAACAGGATTATAGAGTTGGTAGTAAAGTGAAGCAGAGAACCTGATAAGTTACTGATTTTCATTTTTGGATGATTTTTCTTCCTCCTTTACATGAACAACTAAAACTCTTGGGAAAAGTCTCACCTTCCCTGGATGCTACCTTTACAAATAAAATGGATCAGTTGGTATCTGGTACTGGTTCTGGCACTTTCTACAGAAGGATAAATGTCACTGGTAGATATATTGTAACTTGGCTGCATATTATCCTTCCCATCTTGCTGCTGTTGTTGCCTTAGTCACATTCTCAGAGGAATTTTATGAAACTTGATTCTCTCTCCATCCTTTATGGGGGCCAGGGGGGAGAAGGGAAGGGAAGACCTAGACTTACAGGAAAAGAAAGGTAGAGTGAACAAGGTCCACAAGGAATGATTGAACAATGAATCATCTGCGTTCCATTCTTCATTATTTTCCCCACTGCAAGATTGCCAGAGAGATCTGGTTAGCAATCTGTGCCTGAATTCCACATGCAGAACTTGATTGTTTTTAGGTTTCATGCATGACAGCCCTCTGTGCATGCTTGTTTCCTTGTCAGTGTTTGTCACAGTCTAGTAAAGAAAAAAGTTGAAATAGATTAATTTTGTACCTTAAATGGGAACTGTTAGTTCAGCTCTACAGTTGGTAGAACACCATGGACTGAGACTAGTTCTAGATTGTTTCATTGGAAGAAGGATTTGAGGATGAGTTTGAATAAATGGCAACTCTACAACCAAGAACCTCTGTAATTGTATTTTAGAACCAAAAATCTTAACTGAACACTGATTTAAGTATAATTCTTTTCATATTTCATTTCATATTGAATCATATTCTTCTGAAAATATATTTGTTTTGGTCTAAAAGGTATGTTACCTTGTCCTTTCTAATATAAACAGTGTTATCTGGGTTGCTTCTGAACATTTCCTATTAAAGAAGACTTTCTAAATAAACAGGCTAGATATAATTCAGATATAAAAAAGTGATTTTCCTTTCACGTCTCTCAGTTGAGTATTTGCCATATGGGTTGCTCAGCATTACACTCTCAGCAGGTCTAATTTATGGTAAACACACAGTGAGTGAACAGAAAAAAGGCAATGAAAACATTCATATTCTCCCGTCATTCCATTTTTTTTAACTGAAATCAGCTTATTCAGGTTCAGTCCATATAGCTGTGGTACTTAGTTGAGTTTGTGTGTATTTCCCACTCTCCTGGGAGTTTGTGAAGACTGAAAGGCTGCACTTTTCTTGCCATGAGACTGATTTGCTGGAGCTTGCATGGCAATGTGTAAATGATCCCTTTCTCACTCTGGTCTGGCATGCTGCCAGCTGCCCCAGGGCTGTGCTTTCTCCATGAAGGGCAGTTGGTGGAAAACATCACTTTTCTTGCTTTGGTGTGGGGTGCTTTAGCTTTGCCCTGTGCCTCTGCAAGGGGATCACCAGTTAAATGAATGTGTTTATCTTCTGGACCACTGCTAGGATTTGGTTGAGACACAGAAGGAGGTACAAAATAAATCAAAAATAAATAATGGTATGTTTTTTTCTCAATCACAGACATAGAAATACATAGCATCAATATTTTGAAAGCCTCCAATCTCCAGTGAGCTCCTGGGGCTTTCTCTTAGTATTATGTACACACTTTCTTTCTCTGTGTGGGTTCTCTTCTTCTCTAGGGACTTCCCTGCAATTATTGTCCTTCAAGGACTCTTTAGAGCTTGGTCCACCCTAGGCCCTGTATGTATCAGCAACCCAAGTGACCACTCTTCAATCAATGCTTCCAGCCCAAAGAAAGAGGTTTTTCCCCACAGGTGGGTCTGCATTGCTATATTAAAAAATACCCCCAGAATATCTGTTTTACATTTCGGAGCAGGCATATCTGAGCAAAAGAAACTCAATAGCATAAATGGATGCATTTTTCCAAATAATAGAAATGGCTGCCATTATGCACTTCTTATTGTAATTGCAAACATTAAAGCTACAAAAGGAAATGCCTTTAAAAGCAGTGTTTTGCATCCCGTCCTCTGTCTTATTGTTATACATTAGACCTTGGTAATGCATATGCTTTCTTTTCTGCCTGGATGCTGCCTGTTCCAGCAAGAGACCTGCACATTCCCATTCCAGATTTGCATTCTACTGAGAAGGACTTGGGGGGTTCTGGTGGATGGGAGGCTGGACATGACCCAGCCATGGGCACTTCCAACCCAGAAAGACAAACGTGTCCTGGGCACCCAAAGCAGCGTGGGCAGCAGGGCCAGGGAGGGGATTCTGCTCCTCTGCTCTGTGAGACCCCACCTGCAGGGCTGCATCCAGCTCTGGGGTCCCAGCACAGGAAGGACATGGAACTGATGGAGAGAGTCCAGAGGAGGGTTACCAAATTGATTAGAGGGGTGGTGCACATCTCCTATGAGGAGAGGCTGAGACAATTGGGTTTGTTAATCCTGGAGAAGAGGATGCTTTGGGGTGACCCAATTACTGCATTCCAGAACCTAAGAGAGCTTACAAAAATGATGGAGTGAGACTATTTACAAGAGCATGTAGTGATAGGACAAGGGGAAATGTCTTCAAGCTAAAATAGAGTAGATTTAGGTTAGATACTATGAAGAAATTCTTTCCTTTGAAGGCGACGAGGCACTGGAACAGGTTGCTTGTGGAAGTCATGGATGTCCCATCTCTGGAAGTGTTCAAGGCCAGTTTGGATGAGGCTGAGCAGCCTGGTCTAGTGAAATGTGTCCCTGCCGGTGGCAGGTAGCTTGGAACTAGATGATCTTTAAGATCCTTTCCAACCCAGACCATTCTTGATTCTGTGATAATTCAGAACTGTTCATGATTCTGATCTAGAAAAATGTGCACTGAACATTGAATAATCATGGTACAATTTTCTTCAGGCAACATTTTTCCCATGTCTTCAAGACAAAATAGTTAGTTTACACCATCTGGAGGTATTTAGGTCAAATAAATGCAAAACTCTAAAATGCTATAGCAGTATCCAATGAAAGAGTTTTGCATTTATTTGTCTAAGCATGGTCACCCACCACAGGTTGCTGGTGTGATCCAGGTTGTGTATTTGGCTTGTGTATTAGTGTGTGCAGTTATGTTTGATTTCCTCTTGTTCCATTTTATGGATAGGAGTTAATTGGAATGACAAGTTTTGTTTTTCTGTTTATTTTGGGTATTTTGTACTGCTCTAGTGCACTGACTCTTGTTGGTCTTCTCCACAAACTAATCTATAAATACTGATACCTGAATAAATAGAAAGTATTGGTTGTTTTATCATCTATTATGAATTCTTCCTTCATGTATATAATGTGTATCATTAGCTTAATTGTTTATAGTGTTTCAGTCAGTTACACAGATCTTCTGAGGTAATGGAATTTTGTTTTTTAGTATAAATAATATTTACTCAGAAGCCAAGCCTCAGCCTCTCTTACTGTGGACTTGGGGTACTAGCAGTGTAACTGTTAAACTCAAAGTAAGGTTTTAAAGATGCCCAGGTGAACAGAACCCTGAAAGTAGTAATTTCACTACTTACGCATTTAAATTTCTACACATATCAGCTGAAGTCTGGAGCCACTGGTATTCAGACTGTTCAGGACTCTGGATTTTATGCCTTAAACTATTTTAGAACAATGTTAATTTAGTTCCCTGTGTCAACTGGAAGTAGGTGGGAGGTTAAAGTAGATTAAGTGATGAGTGATCCTTCGTGTACTGTATACTCAGTCATCATGAGCTCACATTCTGAGCACATTTAAAGTTACATATAATTTGGCTGTATTTTTTTAATCCACATTAAAGGCTAAGAAAACAAGCATGCTTTCAAATGGCCCTCTGCACTGTCGGTGATTACCTGTGCTTGATGTCACTGTCCTTCACTAAATGTGATAATAATGTTACCTGAAAACATAAGAACCAAGTTTGACTCCACAGAAGCAGCTGGAAATGAATAACCACGTGCTTAAAACTCCTAGGAACACACTGTTTGGCATATACTGCTGAAAGTTCCTCATATTGAGGAGTGACATACTTATGTTGTATCTCAGCTGGTGTGCATGAGGGAATATTCATTTCTCAGTGGTAACATGGAATTTGATTTTATAAAATGTTTTGATATACATTTAATGGATTGAAACACTTTGAAGAAAACATACATTTCTGGTCTTAATCTACTTCAAAGGGGTTTATAGTTCTGATGCCAGGCTTTTCTCATGTTTTATATATAGGTAAATCAGAAGGTTATGTCTTGTCCAAGCTAGCAGGGAGCAGAAGCAGTCCTTTTCTGTGACATCCAGAAACATGATCAGTTGAACTCTAATAAATAGATGTTTATTGGGTGGATACTGCAGATGATTTGAAAAGGGATTATCTATATTTTGGGAAGAAGGTTATGTTAATGGCAGTGTATGCTAAAACTGTTTTTTAATAGACGCAAGTTGCAAGGGGGTGGTATATGAACGTCAAGATGGACTGAGGGCTCATGCCTGCAACTCCATTATACCTCAGAATTTTCAAATGCAGTTATTATTTTATAGTGCTCTTGGCGTAGAATACAAGTAAGGTTCCTGCAGAAGAAGTAAGGGATAAAAGTAACTGACAGAAAGGAGCCTTCATGGACTTGGTGTTTGGTCAGAAAGGACATTCCAAGAGTCAAAGAAGAAATATGGAATTATGGCAGTAGAGGGGAGTGAGCTGCTATGGTACAGAACATGAAGATATAAAACAGTGTAAGTGTGATATAAACCAGCTTGAAGCTTCCACCAGCTTGTGGGCTTCAAGATTATGCCACAGTATTTTTCTTAGAGATGGGGCAGGAGCCCCATCTCTAAGATTTGTGGCACTGCATGTCCATACAAAAGTGTGCCATACATTTATGTCTCTGTGGATATATATGCATATACACCAGATATATCTGAGACATATGACCTATCTACGATTTAATGTGAAAGTTTTGCTACATGGAAGATGAATTAGGCTCACTGTCTTTCATCTTCTTCATTACCCATCTTCATTATTCTAATGCAGTTTGCTTAATTCTGTCTTTGAGAGTGCATCTGAATTTCTGACTCAGATACTGAGAAATAAATTTTTAACTTTCTGTATTTCAGAACTGTTCTAAGAAGGTGCCTTGTCAAAGTTTCTTGTTCCAAAGGAATGGAAAAAGGCCAGAGTCTCTGCTGGTGTAACTGTTACCAACCAGGAGCACGTTACTCTCTTAAGTTTGACCATATACAGGCTGTAAAACTGATTCAGTTACACTCAGTAGTAAAATCTTTTTCCAAAGCAGTTTTTGTGTATGATTTAGCTTGAACTTTGCAATTGACAATGCAGGTTTCAGGGATGAAAGAAGTATTTCTGGTGAAAGTCAACACAAAGAAAGGAATTTGCAGGTGCAGAGTGAGTTAACATATTCTGGAGGTGAGATACAGCCCAATTTTCTGTTGAGGGAAAGTATAAATGTAAGAAACAAGTAGCAATGCTTTTATAACACAGACATAGCCTAAGACAGCATCTTGAATGATACTTACAGTAAAATGCTTTAATTTTTGGGGCAATGCAGAATGAAGATGAAGATGTAGAAATAACTGCATAATTCCACAGATTAAAAAAAAAGTACAGGCAGATACAAAAGATATTTCATATTAGGAGTGTTTCATAATTACAGACAGTAAAGGTGAAGCTCTTCACAGAACTGTGTGTGATTTAGTTGCAGTGGGCAAATGGTGATTTTAACAGAAAAGAACTTATTTTTGGTCAGAAGATGTAAGCAGTTTTTCAGAAGAAAAAATTGCCTTAGTTTCCCATTGTCTGTATACTACTGGTTTTCTTGGTAGTTTTAAAGATCTCACACTGGTAAAGCTTTAAAAAAGAGAATCTCTTGACCTCATGAAAAAGTTAGTTGTTTGGAATGTTGAATGCAATTATATTGACATATGGTGATAATGTGATAAAGCGTAAGGGTTAAAGGTTGAAGGAACCATGGCTTGGCAATTAGCAATGTAAATGAAACATTCATTATCCAGCATGCTGAGAAGTTGATGAACTGTACAATAAATCTGAGCCCAAGTCACTACTGAGATAACTCATTTCAGACATAACAGTATTTATTAGGATTCTAGACATTGTTTTGCATTCTCTGCTGAAATATCGTGCTCTAGAAAGCATTTTCTCCATCAATTTTTGTGAAGTAAATCAATACTAACTGTTTTTCAAATAATATAGAATAAAAAACGTAGGAGCATGAAAGACATGGAAACTCATTCTGTCTGAAAGGATGTTTGGTTAGATAGATTGGTATCTCTTCAGTGCATTGGTATTGGTATTTTCCAATCTAAATTGTCTCCAGTGACTTACATTAACTCATTTGAAGCCATTTTTTCTCATCTTCTGAGATACAGTTGAAATCAGAATCTGACCTAGTAAGTGGACAGGCAGTTATGAGATATTGTAAATTCCACTGATACATAAAAGAGGGCAATTTTGGTGAGAACACAGAACAAAGGCTTGTTTCAGAGATGAATGTAAAAAATGTTTACTCAGCATTTATAAGTTCCATGAAGATGAGGGTTGAGTATTATCAGGATTATTAGTTACTAGTCCTCGTGTCCCTCTTAAAATAAAGCTTAGTGCGAATAAAATTAAATAGCTAAATTTATTCATTTGATGAAAGCAGAGGTAGATTACCTCCAACTCATTAGACAGTTCTATGAATGGCTTAGGAGTAGTTTCTAATAATTAAATAAATAGTGCATAATTTGATCAGTAAAAATAACTGGCGAGGATTTAGCAGAAATCCAAGGCACAGAAATATGTGCTAGCTTACTTGTTGGTGGCAACAGGATATATATTTGCTTTGTGTTAAAAAATGTGGAAGTTGTCTGTTCATTTTAAAGGCTCCCAGTTTGTCATGGCCACAGCAAGTAATGCATTATGTTTTTTGCTCCAGCTATGCATCTGTTTGGCATTATCAGAAATTTTGTTACATTTTACTTTACATATATTTCCGACTGTGGAATAGACAAATTCTTTGCTATTGAGGCAAAACACTTGACATATAAACTCTGGAGGAGTATCACGTAATATGCAATTTTCATGCTAGTTCTTTGGAAGGTTTTTCTTATGGATCATTATGAATCTTGACAGATCACATAATGATTTATGAATTTAGCCTCCAAAAAATCAGTATTCTCTTAATATTCTCATCTATGTGTATCTGATCCATGTAATTCTTATTTCACTCATCAGTGTAAGCAAGAAATGCAGTATTTGTTCAGTAGTACAAGGAAATACCATGCACTGCACAGAAGAATAAGTTAATATTATGTATTTTGTATGGAAGAGATAGCATTCCTATATGTATATTGTGTGATATATTTGGATACTATTCTGCAACAGTGAAGGTACAGGGAACATGCAAGGAAAACTCTAAAGAGTATTGGCTCCCCCTCCCTCCCCTTCATTTATTGTACAGAAAACTATTCAGAGAGTAAGCTGATGTGTTACAAATACTGAAGAGCTGAAAATTGCTTTTGAGTAGTCATCTCTCTGATGCTTTATATCTTCAGTTTCTCTTTAGTTTTATTATTCAACTGACATTTCCTTAGGTCAGCATGGTACACGGGTTGGAGAATGCAGGATACCTATGAGATTGTATGGAAAGCATGTAACAGTGGCAAGAATTAAGAACTCAGAGTTTTTTAAAATTGCAATTTAATCTAAAAAGTCTTCTAACTTCTTGGTATAATTGAGATGGCTGAGTATTATATAATCAAAAAATAGGCTGCAAAACAGTTTCTGTTGCAGGCACTACTTGGTTTCTGCTGTGGTTGTGTCAGAGCATGGCTGCACCTTAAAACCAGAATTGTGTGAACATAACACTCAGTGAAGTACATCAACCAGGATACTTGTTACAAAGACAAATGCACGTACTGTGTTTAGCAGAGCTCTGGCAGAACTGAGAGTGTAGCTACTTATTTACTATAAATTTGTGAGGAAAACACTATGAAGAAAGTATTTAATAACTCAAAAGTTGTACTTGTATCTAATTACCTAGCTTTGAATTTCTTTGACTGTTTACATAAATTTCACTTTGGTGGTTACTGCTATGCTTTTCCATAACAGTGATATCAGTTAGGTGAGTCAGTTAGGAGAGGCAATATATTCTAGAATATATTATAGGTTTTCCTTTACCCAGAGTTCTAAAATTAAAAATTACCACAAAGGAGTTAGTGTTCTGTTGCTTATCTTTATTTTTTGACTATTGCATTGTAACATCTCTAATATAGATAAACTTGCTGACCCACAGTTTATTATGTGACTAAACAATGTTCTGAATTACAGTGTTTGTAAAGTCTTAATTCCCTGTATACTTACTGACAGTACTGGGTCAACTTGAATTGAAGTGCCTAAGCAGTAGTGTGTGTCTGTGTTCATGTACAGATATACTATCTTGAAAAATACATACATGCCTATGGACACTTTAGAAATATGACCTATTCAGTATATATAGAGTTTATATACCATATGTATAAAATACGCAGTGCGTATGCAGTAAAAAATAGATATACATCAGATTTTTTTTAAACAAATTTCTTTCCACAAGCACTTCTATCAGCAAACAAAAGTAGAGACCTGAATGTTGCCTTTACTAACTTTTAGGTGTTTTCTTTAACTACTGTGCTTTCAGTTTCTCACTGAAAAGGTATTAGAATTTTGAAAGAAAGGTTTGTGGAGAGGGCTCATCTTTCATCTCCCATCACACCCTTATTTTAGCTTTCTTAAGCTTTCTTAGTCATATTTTTTGCTGCACTTGACATTTTGTTTTGACTAAAGGTGGAAAATTCACCTGTCACTGTGGTGTCATGCCAACTCAAGACAGATAGGCCAGAAGACTCTATAATCTTTGCTAACTTGCTAATGCAGAGACCACTTGTGATGATATCTCAGAATGTGTCTCATTTATTGCAAAGTACTTGAACAAACCTTCTGGAAAAAACATAGATGAGACAAAGAAAAATTAAGACATGGGGAAGCTTATGGCATACTAAGATGAAGGCACCTGCATATACTCTGTGCGCTTTTCAGATAAGTTAAGACAGTGGTCATTTTTATGGCATCCAGTGAAATTAAATAATGCTATGATCACAGAAGATCAATTCCAAATAGTTTCTCAGAGTTCCAAAATTACCAGGTAAGTAATATTTTTTCCATATATTTTTGTATTTCTCAATGAAAACCAATCAAAGATATTCAGTATCATATTCATAAGCATGTGGTTGTTGTGTGATGTAGGAGGGTCCACATACAAACAGCAAAAATACCATTTTGAATCAGTATTTTTTCCTTAACTTTTTCTGCAGAGACCTCTCCAAAGTATCACTGCTTGTTCTCAACAGGTAAATTTCCCATCAAAAAATAGACTCTTTCCAGTAAGATGCTCGTGAGTTATGAATAATCAGTCAGACTTTAGGTGATGTGTCTGTTTTTATCACAGAATATGTGGAGTTGGAAGGCATCCACATGGATCATTGGGTCCAACTCCTGGCCCTACACAGAACATCCCTGAGAGTCACACCTTGTGCCTGAGAGTATTGTCCAAATGTGTCTTGAACTCTGTCAGGCTGGTGCTCTGACCACTGCCCTGGGAAGCTGTTCCATTGCCTAGCCACCCTCTGGATGAAGAACCTTTCCTAATATCCAGCGTAAACTTTCCAACTAACGCAACTCCAGGCCATTCCCTTGGGTCCTGCTAGTCACCACAGAGAAGTTGTCAGTGCCTATCCCTCCTCTTCTCCTCACTAGGAAGTTGTAGACCACAATGAGGGCTCCCCTCAGTCTCTTCTAGGCAGAACAGACCAAGTGACTTCAGCCACTCCTCATATGGCTTCTCCTCAAGGCCCTTCACCATCCTTGTTACCCTCCTTTGGATGCTCTCCAACAGCTTTATATCCTTTTAAGTATTGTGGCACCCAAACCAGCCCCCAGCATTGGAGGTGAGGCTGCCCCAGCTCAGAGCAGAGCAGGATTATCTGCTCCCTTGCCCAGTTATGATGCTGTGCCTGATGCACCCCAGGACAGTGTTGGCCCTCCTGGCTGCACTGCTGACCCATGTTCAACTTGCCATCAACCAGGACCCCCAGGTCCTTTTCCATGGCACTGCTTACAGCATCTCATTCCCAGTCTGTCCATACATCCAGGGTTGTCCCATCCCGGATGCAGAATCCAGCGCTTTACCTTGTTGAACTTTATATGGTTAGTGATTGTCTAGGCCCCTGATTTGTCAAGGTTTCTCTTCAGGGTCTCCCTGTCTTTGAGGGAGTCAGCAGCTCCTCCCAGTTTTTTGTTTTCTGGTTGAATATGCCTTCCAGTCCTGCCTCCAGGTCACTTATGAAGATGTTGAAGAGCAGAGGGCTGAGCATGGAGCTCTGTGGAGCTCCACTAGTGACAGGTCCCCAGTCTGATGTCACCCCATTCACTGTCACCCTTTGTGGCTGACCTGTGACCCAGCTGCTCACCCATCCCATGATGTGTTTATCCAGCTGTGGGCTGCACATTTTGTCCAGAAGGATTCTGTGAGAGACAGTATTGGAAGCTTTACTGAAATCCAAGAAGATTACATCAGCTGGCTTCCCTTGATTGACTGGGTGGGTTACCTTGTTATGAAAGGATATCAAGTTTGATAAAGCAGCTTCTCCCATGCAGCCATGCTGGCTGTGACCAAAGACTGCGTTGTCCTTCAGGTGTTTTTCAATACCCCCAGAGTAATCTTCTCCATAACTACCTGTCACTGAAGTGAGACTGATAGGCTTGTATTTTCCAGGGTCCTCCTTCTTCCTGAAAATCAGCTTCCAGTCAGCTGGGACTTTCGAGTTTTGGGTTCCCAAAACTCATTGATCAGAAGTCACTGAGAGAGGCTTTGCAATGACAGCAGCTCTTTGAGAAGTATTGGATGAATCCCATCAGGACTGGATTTTTAGGGGTCCAGCTGGAGCAAGAGGTCCCTCAAAATTTCAGAATCCATTGGGAATTGATTGTTCTTGAAGTCATGATCCTTCAGCTCAGGGCACTGAGACCCCTTTGGTCAGTCATCAGTGTTGGAGACAGAGGCAAAGAGTGCATTAAACATCTCTGCCTTCTCCATGTACCTGTTTGTGAGATAACCATCCTTACCCTGTAATGGGACAATGTTATTTTTATGCTGCTTATTGCCATTAGGTATTTGAAAAAAACTTCTTTTATTGTCCCCCCACAGTTCTGGCCAGCTGGTTTATAAATATGAGTTGCAGTCTAATTTCATTGGTGGTTTTCTGTTAAGCCCAGCTCTTCTACTGTATTGATTTAGAGGTAGAAAGTACTTTTTTAGTTCATCATATTTAGATTGTGTTTTCTAATTGCTTTCCTCATATCAACTCCATGTCCATATATCTGACCATAACTCTTTTGGCAGACTTTTTTTTTTTTTACTTTTTAAATTCTTCATCTGCCATGAAAATTACTGTTGATAACTCTGCTGTGCAGAATGGATGTGAAAAATCAGAGTAAACCGAATAGTAATAGTAAGTCATGGTATGTTATTGAAATGACTGGGAGGAAAGGATGGTGCATCTCATGTAAAGCACCATAAATGTCAAGGCATTCCAAGAAAAAAAAAAGTTTCTTCTTTTAGTAATTTCCCTTGTTGCTTGAGATGTTTAAGTGCATATCAGACTACAGAGCAGGCACAGAGGTAGAATCTGAATCTACAGAGCTTGCTGTAATTGACATTTACTATAAGCTAATTACCCAGGACAGTACTTGTTGTATGGATGAAGACTGCTGGTTTGTAGGGTTTGTAGGGCTACCTAACACTGCTCACAAATAGCACCCACTTAAGCTTGTTTATCCATAGCCTGTTTACTGCCTAATAGCTCCCGTATTCCTGTATGACGGAAATGAGAGTCCTGGCTGAAAATTTTAGTCGTAGCCTTCTTTTGTGGAAAATTAGAGCCATCTACTGTTTAAAGAGGGCAGTGTTTAGGGTGAAGTGTGTGTCTTCCTGTCTTGTCCTATATCCTTAAAAATCTTCAGTTGCTTGTTGTTAGTAGGGTATTTGCTAACACCGTGGAAGTAAAATTATTTAGGTCTAGATGTTTCTAGAAAAATCTTACCCATTAGTACATATACTAAAGGCATTTATCCACATTTCAGTATTAACTGTTACTCAGAAATTTATATTACATAGGCAGCTTGAGAACCATGAAGAGTGCTGGACAGACAGCTGTCTCTAAGTGTGCAACATCAAAAAATCTCATTCAATAAATTTATCAAATTTTCTTTCCTCAGTTCATAATTAGCTCCCATTTCTAGTTATCTTTTTTATAATTTTTTAAAATCCCACTTATTTCACACAGTTCAGCTCTGAACATGACTCAATAGAAAAAGCATGCCAGGGTCCAAATTTCCTATTTCTTCCTGATTTTGTGTCTAATAGATATGAAAAAATACATGCTTGTACACTAAAATACCCCAACCAATCAACCAAAAAATCCCCCAAAATACCAAACCAAACCAAATCATCAGAAACCTGGGAAAAAAATCTTAGTCATTTTTTTATGGGTTTTGTGTCTGATAGGTTTTCCAGATCAGATCAAACTTTGTAAGCCTGACAAGATACTTTTCCTCTAATGCTTCTCTGCCACTTCTGCAGGCCACATAGAGCCATTGTCTGCTGGCCAGTTGCTCCAGTTACGCCCAGTTATGTGCTATGTTTTAAAATCTTTAACAGCTGTAGCTACATGGAAGTAAACAAATAATCATATGTCAGTTTGGGACATAAAATAGGCTGTAATCCAGGCAGCTCTTCCTTAGTTGCAATGAGCTGTTCAGGAGTGGGAAGAAAGAAACAAGTAAGCACTTTAATTTGCTGCTAAAGTCAAAAGGCACACTCTAATTATTTAGTTTGTAAAGTTCCCCAGCATTTTCATTGCTGTGGTAGTTGCTTGTGTCTTCTACACATATACAATCACACCCAGTGCAAATAAGACAGCATTTACACGTAGGTTGAACCAAATGATTATAAATGAATTGACGGATGTCTCCTGGGATTGGACATAAAGGTCTTGTAAACTGAAAATTTTATAAACAAACAGCTGTTGGGAAAATACCATTATGCTGTAATAGCTGCTATTAAAATCCATTAGCAATCTTGATGGCCTGTTTGAATTTGATGCATCATTTGCTCTGACAGCCTTTCTTACTAAAGAATTTTGTAAAATATATGTAGATTATGAAAGACAGTAGTAATAGACTAGGAGATTAACACTGAGTACACGTTTTACTTCTGTGTGCCAATCAAGCTTTGAGGAATGCTGTGTATCCTTGAATTTAAATGTCAGCAGAGAAACAGGAGCACATTAACCTGAACAGATGCAAAGCTTTCTCCATCACTGTGGGAGAAATACACAGCTCTGCAGAGGTGAAGTATTTCCAGATTAGAAACCATGTTTCAGGCAACAGAATAAATCTCCAGTGCTTTCTAAGAGTTTGTGTGCTCTCCTAATTGATGCCAAACTGTCATTCTCCTGCTCACAGATCCATACACTGCAGTGGATACCAGCTGCCATAGGGGAGGTATGGCCTGTAGATCATGCTGCTACTAAAATTAGTCAGACTTCTAATGAGATTTTGAAAAATATGTATGCCAAGAACTATCTGAAGTCTCCTCTTTTACGAACAGTTCAAATGTCAGTGATACAGCTAAACTGTCCCTTCAGAACCAGGTATGAGAACACATGGAATGACCTGTCTGTGTCTGTAGACAGAGGCAGAGATTGACTTAGCTTGTTCGTGGATGCTGCAAGGGCACCATCTGGTGGGTGAAAAAGGAAAATTAAATCGGATCTAAACGTCTTTTAATCAAGACTTCTTCTCTGCTGCCTTTATTGGTAGTGCTCATACTCAGATTGCATAATATTTGCTATTGTACATACTTGGTTTTCTGTTTCTTTCTCTACCTTGTATTTTTCCATGTTTACTCAATGAACTCTACCTAACAGAGAATTCTCTATGAGTATTATTCTGGTGTAAACTCATGAGCCAAATTAATGGGTACCCTGTTTTTGTCCCTCTCCTTATATCTGTTCTCAATTTCTTTATCATATCCTCTCTGTCTTCCCTGATACCTGTGAGCAGCTGTTTGCTAAAAGGTCTGGCAAAGAATTCTGTATTTTGTACTCTTTCCTCTCGTTACTCTCCCTCTTCTTCCTGATAGATGTGTAGTGGTAAAGATAAACTACACATTACATGTAAAAGTGTTGTTCTGCTGAAGAATACAGCAGAACTATGGTCAGTTCCTTTTGTTTGATGGAGGAACATCAGGGGTTGTGATTCACGATAAAGAGAGGTTAAGTCCATGCCTTTTATGTTCTTTTAGGTCTGGACCATCGTGTCTTGCGATTTGGATGTTTTAAGTTACGTCTTTTTTAAGGATTATGATACTGGTGTGTTCACTTAAGGAGCTGTAGGTCTGTGTTACTGCTGTTTACTCTTAACACAGTTGCAAGGGACTAAAACTACATTAATGTAGTAGATACACTATTAAATTATGCACTCTTTTAGTGTTGTTAGAAGAGCCTTTTCTTTATTACTTAGCATCTACTACATGGTTCTGATAATACATTATTGCTGAGAAGTACCTGCTAGTGTGTTAGAAAGATGATTCAGTCCCAATGAATGATTGCAGTCATGATGCAGAGAGTAAGCACATGTTTAGTCTTGGCTCAAGATTTAAGTTAATGGAAGAAAGCTGTAATGGTGTGAGCAGAGCCAGTTGTGCTAGCTGGAGTCACTAGTGCATGTGGTGTGATCGCCAGTAAGTTGGTAAAGCCCATTTGAGACTTGTGTTATGCTGCAGGGGCGGTACTGATACAGCTGAAGATTATGGAAATTAATTGACCTGGCTGCTGAACATATTGGAAAAAAATGATTTTGCATGCCACTTTTCCTGTAATATTAAATCTTAAGGCACATTTTTGTTTACTGACCCAAACAAAATCCCTGTGTTATTGTTCATTAGCAAAAAACCTTTTTATTTTTTGACAAACTCCTAGTCAGAATTTCTTTTAAACATTGAGTATCTCATGTAAGTATCAAGTGAAACTAGAACAATATGAAATGTATTCCAATTCCTTTTGGGTGATTGTTTAACTGGATTTACTTGCCAGTATCACCAAAGCAGTCTTGTGTCTCAGAGTGGTTAACTTCAGGTAGATTTTAGGGTACTGTTTTGCTTTGCATCTCATTTTTCACTTCTGTTTGTCTAGTGAGAAAGCAGAGAATAACTTCCTGAAGGATACAACCTGAAGAAAACATGTATGTTGGAGAACTTGGTTCTGCAGTTCCAAAAGCAACCTTATAGAAAGCTTGTATTTAGTTCTCAGGAAACAGAACCATGTCAGTAGTAAAGCTGTCCTCTTAGTTACTGTAAAACAGAGACAAGGGTGCCACAGCTAACTTCAGCCTTGGGTAAACAAGTGTGAGTTGCCTGGCAGGCATCAGCAAAAAACTTTGTTTTATCCTGTTTTGCTTCTGTTGGTAATGACTGTTCTCTCTTCTGAAGGAGCTGACTGTTTAACAAACGAGTTGCTGAAGGCATTTTGTTTGCATAACTGTAAGTGCTTATTAGAAGAATCCATAGGAAACTTAAATTAATTAGAAGAAACTGAATTGCTACTCTTATTTGTCTGGAATTTTTTTTTTGGTGGAAAAGTTTGGTGTACAGCCTTTGACCATCTCTGTTCAATTTCTAGTTCCTAGTTCAGTCTCACTGCAGATGAGGCTAAAGCCAATTGCATTGGGAATACATTGATCCTTATTTGTTCATGTATTTTGGAGGAAGGTGTTCAGCTTCCCACAGCAGGGAGATAAACTGAATGAAGAAAAAATTAATTCTTTTTGGTCTTCAGTTGTATTCCAGACAGTTGTTCCATATTGACACTATGAGTGGTCAACCAGAGTGCCAGTGACTTAGTATACAGTGCAAAAGTGATTTAATCAAAATAATTGAAAATGCATTTCTAAAATACTAAAATTTTTAGCAGGGAACTTTTACTTCCAAGAAGGGCCTTTGGCTAAATTTGAGTGCCTGTGCAATACTATGAATATCACCACGGATATGATTGGGAGAATTCTTACATGTGGCATGTGCCAAATCCTGTGAAGTCAGTGAGAGGATTTCCATTACCTCTTAGTTTGTGAATTCTGAATAGGCCTTTTTGTTCAGGTTTGCAAATTGAACATCTAAAGGTAATAATTACTGTTTGAATTTTCCCATATGAAGAGAACCTGTTTTTCAAAATGTGGATCTGTGGTGCAGGAAGGGAGCATTTGTTGTGAACCAAAGGATAAATGTACAAAAAAGACTGAAGTGTAATTAAAGAGCATTGTACCTCAGTGTGAAACTGTATGTTGCATCTAGAAAGATTTGGGGTAATAGGAAGGAGAATGGGAAATTGAAAGTGGAAACAAGAGTGTTCATGACAAGTAATAGCAAAAGTAAAAATTATGTAAGTAAAGAATTTTCAGCACTGGAGGAAGAAAACCTGTAGGAGAAAATAGTATTTTGGAGTCAAGAGCATTAATGAAAGACATAAATTTTTTGAGAAAAATTATTTGCAGTCAAAAGACTGTGAGGAATCAGACAGCTACTTTAGAAAGGCAAAGATGTACCTAGATGAAAAAGAAAGCTTCACCAACTACTGAAATTTGATGAAACAATCAAAAAATGACGTATTAACAACTTAGAATATATCAGAAGTGATATAACTGAATCCTGCACAAATGCCTCTTTAGATGTATTATCAGCTGATTTTTTAACATTTTCTATCAATTATCTTGCAGCATCATTTTCCTGTCTATATATATGGAGTGAAATGGCTTTAATAATGAAATAACTATGGTTTATTCCTGAAGTGACATTGTGAGTTGACAGGGAAAAAAAACAGGCAAAAAGTAAAAGGAAGAACTAAAATTGCTATGTAACTTTGAATGGCTGTGTTGGTGTGTGAGGAACACGGTCTTCCCCAGGAGATTTTTGTCATTTTGCCTTTGTTTTTTTATTGATAAACTAATACTTTCACAATCAATACCATTCCTGTCCAGAAGCAATTAGTAATGAGAGATAATGTCATCCCATGAAAATATTTTCACAATTTCTTCTCATTTTGAATGTTTTACCTGAGAGTTTTTGAGTTCCTTTCAAAAGATGCCTGCTGTTTCTACAGTAATAACTGATATTTTGTTATTGAGTGCTAGTCACACTGAATGATTTGTTTAGACTGCTGGAGTGTAAGAGGTCTGCTTGTTTCCTTCTACCTGCTCTGCATGAATGAGCTCTCAGGATGGGCATATTAAGGAACTGTGTTGCTGTCAGAGCTGGTGCAATGGAATTCTCCTAGGCCATATTCCACCAACATCAGGTGGAAATATTTTGTGGCTCTTCCCTTTGGATTACAGCAGGAAGTCTAACAGCATTTTTTCTCTCTGTTACCAAAGAGGGGACGGGCCTGAATGCCACTGTATTAGAAAAGAGGAAAAGCCCTAACCTTTCCCCCTCAAAAATAGACCTCAGGAATGATGCAGCTTTATTATTTTTAAATGTACTGTTGGCTGAAGACTGAGAGTTTATTTTTAGCTTGAGTTTAAATAATTTTCAAAGGTTAGGAGAAAGTTCTTTCCTGTTGTAGAACATAGGATATGTGTGATATCTGTAATATAGAAAGTATCAATGAATATATAATTTTTCAGTCTGTCTGCCTGTGATGGCATCCATTTATAATGTTTCTAGCTTCTTGCTATTGAAAGTGTTTTTAATGGCACATCTAGTCTTGCTGTCTCAAAACAAAAGAAATGTTCCTGAAAGTGGGAGAGAAAACACTCCTTCATCCCTCTGTAGTGGCAGTAATTGAAAAGATCTAGCACTTCTTGCCAGACAAAACTCCATGTTAAGGGAAAATCACAATAGTGTAGTCTTGTCCATGTTATAAAAAAAGCAAGTCTCCATTTCCAGTTTAAGCTGCAAACATTAAAAGGGCACTAAAATAACCTGCCATCCTGCCTTGGCATTTTTGGTTTTTATTATGTTTTCATGAAGAATTAACATTTTGATACAACATTTGTTCATGGATTTGCAGTGGTTAAATCAATAGTTAATGAGGTTCATCATATAATTTGAGCTTGTAGTTTGTTTATGCTAGACCAACTTTATCCATACTCCAAACAAATTATCTCTTATAATCACCAGCCTGAAGATAAATCTCTAAATGTTTTTCTGATGATAGTGCTGTGGTTGGCAGGTGTTAGAAGTGCCTCCCAGGGACAAAGATTGAAGATGGGCTTGTTCTCACAAATCCTTCAGGCGAGGTTGTTTAGCTTTCTATCCTGTCATCTACAGACGAGCCTTGTATGGTGCCCTGCTAATGAAATCTAATAGGCAAAGGTCATATATCTTTATGAAGAAAAATGCAAAGCTGGTGAGTGATGAATGTGCTTCATGGGGTTCAATGGACGATGCGTAGCAATAAAATCCATGTGCTTCAAATGGCTTGGCATATCTCTGTCTTTTGTGCCTTAACTACTTTTTATAACAATTCTCATTACTAGGGATGGGAATAGATAAATACAAAAACAGTTGAATATGCATGCAAAGTTGTCTGTGTAATTAAAGAAATAGGTGGGGGTAATTAGTTTTCAGTATTCATAGCCTAATGAGGGAGATGGCTCACATAGAGTACACAGCAGTATTGTATTTAAATTTGAAAGCTTTACTGTGTAGCAGTACAAGCATACTAGCTGGCATGAAGATGCAAGGATTTAGGTAGAGTCTTACATCAGTTATAAATCAAAAATGCTTTTGTCAAATATCGAAACATAATATTAAAAATGTGGAGCAGTACAAACAAAATGTGTTGGTATAAAATTGCAGATAGAACTACTAAATAATGCAAGTTAGTGCCTTTAAGAAATTGATAATCTGAAGTTAGAAGGAATCAAATAAACCAGATATTGTTGAATCACTGCTGTTTTTTAAGAAGTTACCAGTTCATTTGCTATAGTTACACTGCTGAGCTAAGAGACAGTTCAATAAATCAACTCAGGCTTGATGGATTTTACAAACCATTGCAATGAGCGCGTGAAAGAGGAAAGAAATCTCTTAGTATTCCCTCTTTGACAAAAGGATATGCAAAGAGCCTGAATGGATGAATGGTTGATTAATTTTGCCAGAAATTTTCTTGACAGCCAGAAATGTGTTTTTTCATTATCATGTTTGCATGGGGATTATTTTGTAAAGTATGAATTATTATGTATAACCTTACACCTGAGACTTAGCTGGATAAAAGAGACAGCTCCTGGTCAGTATATGTATAGTTGTGATGTTTCTTATGTTTTAATTCATCACTCTGTCTATTCAGCCTTTTGCTTGTTACCACTTGCTAATCAGTCAACAGTGAAATCAAATATTGTATGTGACTAAATGAACCTTGTAACTGAAGTGATAGGTTGTGTCTTTTTCAATATTTTTTAATTGATTTACAAGCTATGGAAAAATAAGATGCAAGTTCTTAACCTAGAATCAGAAAACAGAATAATATAAAGGAGAGTAAAAAAAGTGTATTGCAGGCTATGTCCACATAGCTTATTGATTAATAAAAAATAATGCTTCTTTTTCTCCTCTAAGTTTTTGAGGCAAATAATTATTAGATTGTATAAACTATGCTGTACTTCAGCGTGGATATATTTATTTTAATTTTGTACATATTTTGTGCATATTTTCTGTGAGGAATCTTTGCTTATAAGTATGGTGCATAAGCAGTTGCCTTTACTTTTAGGCTTTGTATACTTGTGGCTTAAAAATAAAAGACTTTCCTCCCCAGGTACTTTCGCCAAAAAAAAAGAAATCGTATTTACTTCAACCTTTAAAATTGTCTGGAGGGAGTACATTTCAACATACTACATTTCTCTATACTTATCTAGTTGGACCAGAAGTCATACTGCTATGATTGCAAGTTTTCTAATTGGTGCCTTCACTTATTTTACAGAGGTAGAGTTTTAAAGACAGATTGAAAAGGGAGGTGTCATTTAAGCCGTTAAACTTGAAAATTACTTCTATATATTTTGATTTCTTTTGCATTTTTAGCAGCTCCAAACTACTTGCCCTTTAACTACCGGAAATGCTCAAAACTGGAAGCTTTATCTTTATCAGTCACGGTTTTCCTATTACAGAAAACATCCACTAAAAATGAGACAAATTACAAGCACTTTGAATTTCTTCCTTTAGAGATGGAAAAAATGAGTACTTTCATCTCTACACCAGACTACATGATGTACTTTGATATTCTCTGACTCCTGTACTGCTGCAAACCTTTTTTTCTTCTAGATATTGAGGTCCCAGCAATCTAGTATTATTATTATATACACAGGAGTGTGCAGACTGTTACCTATGTTTGTTAATGTCTTTAGGCTAATGCGCTTAATGTTTATGTTGTACAGTAGTGGCAGTGCCTTAACAGGGCTTCATCTCCAGCCCTTCTGAGCTGCCACGTATTTTGAGTACATGTGCACAAACCCCACTGACACCGGGCAGCATTTTTCACTGTTGTATTTCAAAGTTAGTTTTACACCTCAGCACTCATGGGAGGCTGCCTTGCTTATGGATAAGAAATTGTGTTCCTTAGGTGGGTAACAGTGGTAGACATTGAAGGTAGGTATTCCAACTCTAGAAAGAATGTTATAAGCCAAATTGGGCCATGATGATATCCTTACGTTACCTGTATATCAGAATGTCTTTTAGGATACGTGAAGATGCTGTACCCCAGCTGCTAAATTCAGAGTTGTCTCAGCTAGTTCTTTAAATAGGGAGTAATGAAACTGCAGTTTGGCAGTACACCTGAGCAAAATTGTTCTACCTCAGGTTTTATGAATGGAGACTTCACAGTCTTGCCCAGAAATCATGTGCTGTGCTAAATACACAAAAACCATCTGAATCTTTGTAAGTTCTACTTAAACACAGGTTAAAATGGACAAGCCTGAATTTGAATATACAGAATTTATACCTATATCAAATGCAAGTAAAACTTGTTTAGCTGCAATCTGAATTCATAAAGAATGGATCATTGCTAGGATACTATGACGAAATTCATTAAAGAGGAATTCCTATTTTTCTTTGCTTTCTTTTTTTCTTCTTTTTTTCATTACTCTGCCTTTAATGAAATAGACTGTAAAAACACAGCCATCATCAGTACTAAGGGATGTGAGTGCTAAACAGGCACTCATTGCATTATTCAATATGAGCTTTCCACAATGTTACAGTATTTCCAGTTCAAATTCATTCCAACTTAAGTTTGGAATACCTAACGGTATCACTTTGGTAGTCATAGAGCAAGATAACAAGGCTCAAAGATGCCC
The DNA here is from genome assembly GCF_000277835.1 of Geospiza fortis. NCBI lineage: Eukaryota > Metazoa > Chordata > Aves > Passeriformes > Thraupidae > Geospiza > Geospiza fortis. The sequence continues at coordinate 3,029,888 of NW_005054323.1, forward strand.
ATTCTCCTACTCTTTAGTTTAGGACCTAATACCTTTTTTGGCTTTGGAAACTGTTGACACAAGGAAAGCAGATTTTGCTGCTATTTTTGTTCTTTCCAGAAGATTGATAAATTTTATATCAGTGCAGAAGAGCTGCTATTTGGTATATCAAAATGCATGATAGAAAAATACAGTCTTTCTTTACAGAGAAGGTAGGGATTTTTAATACAGCATTTTTACCAGTGGTGTTGATAGAAGAAAAAAAGAGGTGAAACAAAAAATATGCTTGTTTATCTTTCTAGAGTGTGGTAAACATCATACTGTTTATACTGTTCTTTCAATTTTTACTGACCTTTACCTGAAAACTTTTTATAAAAAATTGAGTATTTTTCTGCACTCTTTTGCCTTTCTTTTAATTTTTTTTAAAAAGGAGGGGGCTTCTAGTAATTAGCTGGATTTACAACAAATGGCACACAGCCTGTTAGCTCTGCATGTGTGCTGTATCTTTGGTGTTTACCCTATTATATTGCAATTTAAGTATGTCATAAAGTTTTATCAGTGATCACATAGAAATAAACTGGAATGCAGAAGTACCAACCATGAAATATTAAGAGAATGCAGTAGCAGTATGTATGACTTCTGTATTGTGATAATTGCATCAGTTGGGAAAATTGTAATGGGATACGATATTCCTCATTTATATTTTGTGATGGTTGGGTATTTTTAGCAAATGAGTTGTCAGCAGAAAGGCTTCATTAGACCCATCAGGGTATCTGCCCATGAATAACGAATCCCAAACTGTACTGACAGTTTCCTTGAGCCAAAATGATGGAGCACCTCTGACAAAAGCCATATTGTGCTCCCCATGTGAGAAGTGTGAAGAACAAAAGAGACAGTTTGTTCTTAATTTGGTCAGGTTAATATTGACACAGTTAGCTTAGAAGAGTCAGAAGTGTGTGTAATATACACTTGCAGTGATCACTTGGGTAATTGGCTGTTGATTTCATGAATCAGTGTTGCAAGACACAGAGAAGTTACAGATTCTCTTCAGATATTTCTTTGATATTTTGTCTCTTTTAAAGGATCATCCATGCTTATAGTTACATTATCTTAAAAAGAAATTCTTGAGAATCAAGAAAGAAAATAGAATTTCCGAGAAAGAAATTTCCCAACAGTATAGAACTTACATAAAATGGTATTTCTCAAAAAAATACATAATTACTAAATAGTTCATGTTCAAAAATCCTTCAAAAGTCTCTGGATTTCTTCAGCTTTCTGATTCTGCTCACCTAACTGATACAAAAAATATTTGTAAATTTTAGAATGTTCGTCATATTGCTGTGTTACAGCAGAAGCTATTTATGTGCATTAGACAACAGCACCATTTTATTATGTGTTATGACACTAAATTACTCCAGTAGTTACACTACTGTTAACTATGCAAAATATATGTACTGCTAGATTCTATTTATTTCAAGTACATATATTTCAAGTATGCTAACAATTCATTTTTTTGTTAATAAGATACTTAGAGGGCATTATAATAACATTATAACAACTAACAATATTTACGTACACTGTTTATCTGCTGTATACTATGTAAATATTACCTAATACTTAAGCCAGCACATGTTAGTTCAAGAAAAGAAGAGTATAAAAATGACCAGTTAACTGACCTTTGTCGTTGTTTAGCTATGTCAGTATATCTCCTGCTATACTAATTCATCAACAGCATATTTTAAATGCACGTAATTAATTTGGGATGTACTAGCTTAACTGTTGAAATTATTTGCATTTTTTCATTTCTGAAGGAAATTTTTCATTTTCTGTAAGCATTTGTAATAAGTTCTTGTTAAGTTAGGTTATCAAATTCATAGGAGAGTCCATATATCTATCATGTCTTTCAATATATGGCCTTTGTAGCTTTTAAGACTTGTTTGCAACTGTCATTATTTACTTGAATGTTTGAATACCTGTGAAGCGAGTATCTGAATTTTGTTGCTGATACTACTTTAAAAGAATAAACTTTAACATTGTTTAGGTGAGTTATCAGGAATTTTCAGATAGTTTTGAATCTGCTATAGTTCAGATTTTTTTATTTGAATCAATTTTAATTGTTCCAGCTGTATTTAGGAATGGGATAATTGAAGTGACTTTTCCATGCTCAAGGACATTTTGCAACTGTTTCTAATCTACCCAGTACTTGTGTCTTCAGAAGATTTTACTGGTTTGGATATTCAAAGCTTTTTCAGAGTAATTCCTCATCATAATTCTGTATTCAGATTTCACATATGAGTGTCCACCAATAAACTGGCAGCTGACTGTTTGTGCATTAATCTGTGTGAATTTCACATAAACCTCATTTTAAGGTACTGTGCAAACATCAAAGGGAAACTTCATCTCTAGTTGCAGAAAGGAATCTACTTCCAAAGCATTTGACAAACTAGATTTTTTTTTTTTACGTTTAACTTGGAGGGTGATGCATTTTGTGGACACAGTTGAGTAGATTAATAAATTGTGTTTATATATTTGTAATCAGAACAGTAATTATTAGGTAAGAGACCGATGCAGGGGAATAACATGCCAGTCTGCACATACAGTTGTGCCGTGTTCATGATGAACTGCTGTTTATTCAAGGCCAGTGTAGCTTGGCAGCATCAAAAGAAGTCTTGGCTAGAAGATGACAAAAAATTATTTTAATACAAACAGCAGAAACATAAAGGAGAAAATGAAATTTCTACGTCTTTGTTGAGCAGTAGTTATCAGAAGTGAGGGCTGAAAAAAGGTATTTATACTTTGTGCATTATGTTCTCAGCTGAGAAAGGTGATGTATGGTTTATGTTTCAAGTCCTACGTAACTGGGCTAGTCCAAGTATTAATGAGAATAGGAAACATAAAAGTTTACCTCCTGTGTATTTGGTGTGGGGTGTGTGTGAAAGAAGGCAACTTTTTTGATACAAGGAGTATAAAAATACTTTGCCTCAGTTCTTACTTGTGTGTGTGTGTATTTATTTTTTTTGAGATTTGCATAAT